>NC_138776.1:234568718-234786218 GCF_965119305.1 Pelophylax lessonae
TGCAATTATTAGTGTGAGGAAAGGGATATGCAGTGTAGTTAGGGTACTATATACCACTATAGTTAGATTCAATAATCTAGTTTCTGTAGGGAAAGTGTTAAGTGTCAGGGTGACCGTAGTGTAGTTTAGGGTGAACTTACTCTGACTGCTATGCCAGGGTGACCGAACTCATCCATGTCAGGGTGACCACCATAGAAAAAGATAATTTTTCTTAGAATTATTAGTAGAGCAGGGATGGGGTTCCGCTCCATTCACACCTGGGCGTTTTTGTTTCAGGCGTTTATTGGGCTTTTTTGTGGATGTCTTTGAAGGCAGGCATGACATCTAAACTTCTGTATAGGGGTATATATACACACACACATATATGTATATATACACATACACACATATATATATATATATACACATACACACATATAGGTGTGAAAGGAGCGGAACCCCATCCCTGCGCTACTGAAATAATTTCAGTAGCACAGGGATAGGGTTCCGCTCCTTTCACACCTTGGTGTTTTTGTTTCAGGCGTTTATTGGGCCTTTTTTGGGCGTCTTTGGAGGCAGGCATGACATCTGAACTTCTGTATAGGGGTATATATATATATATATATATATATATATGTGTGTGTGTGTGTGTGTGTGCATATATATAAGAATAAAAAAACACAATTTTGAAGCCCTAAAACCCAATAAATGCCCCTAAAAAGTGCCTAAGGTTCTGGGTCATACCTCAGGGACTATTTATCACACAAAAAAAAGTTCTTAAAAATTGTCATTTTTGATAGAGAGCCAATTATTGAAAAAAATTTTGAAAAAAGAGATTTCTTTGGATTTAGGGTCTGGGGGGGTCTAAAAAGTGTACCTGTGAAGTTTCAGCCCTGTAGCATGTCCAGAACCAGAAAAAAAAAAAGATAATTTTTCTTAGAATTTTTATTAGCACAGGGATGGGGTTCCGCTCCTTTCACACCTGGGCGTTTTTGTTTCAGGCGTTTATTGGGCATTTTTTGGGCGTCTTTGGAGGCAGGCATGACATCTGAACTCCAGTACTTCTGGAATGTTCTGGCCGAACCGAACTTTTCAAAAGTTCGATCATCCCTAGTGAGGAGGGAGTTTGGGTCAGTTGGGATCAATAGTCAGCTAATCAGAAGCCCCTTTACAATTCAACCAGAGCAATGTCTATTTTACAATGGTTATTTTGGTTCACTGAACTGTGTACATAATCATTTCTCATATTTGAATTTCTGTTACCAGTCTCCTGAAAATGCTAGCTGCCTGGCTGTCATGCTAGTATAAAACCAATATGAAGGTCATATTATATTATTTTATTTGCATCTTTTTCCAGATCTTTTAGCCAGAAAGCATTGAAACCAGAAAAAGCCAACATCAGCAACTACAACCCTTGTATATCTTTTATGACAAGTTGCCTTTAAAAATTGTATAGTGAATGTAAATTCAATACTTGCCTCTTTTCCAAAAATGTGATGTCCCTTAGATCCCTCCCCAGGCACTGACAAAGATTGGCTGCCGGAGGATTAAATGACAAATGTACGCATGAAAGTCATTTATCTGGGCAACACCACAGTGTTTCCCGAAATGTACAGTACATTGAGCTGCACATGGCTACATTTAAAGCAGAACAGGTAAGCATTCTGCAATACAATTGCTATTTTTGAACTTTTAGTTCTACATTAAGAAAGTATTACAGTCAGAGTTGACTTGCTGCCTATCCTTTCTTTTTGTCCTGGTGATTATTGTCATAGGAAAAAAAATTACGGGAAATCCAAAATGTCAGAGTTGTCACAAAAAAGGTGGTGAGGGTACATCTTCCAATGGGTACACCTGTTTTGGTGGTGTTCTAAAATTTTCTCGGACCCGTGAAAAAAATCGGACCTCGTCACTTCCGGTGATAGGAGTTTCAAGTGCGCATGCGCATAAGACATTATCTTGGTTTGGTAAACTAATAACACATAGCGGGCAGCTGAATGAGAGGAGGCGGGGCTGAGGTGGGACGGAAGACACCGCCGCGTCATCTGCAGAGCTGAATAGAGGAGGCGGGACGGAGGTGCGGCCGTGTAATAAATGCAGGACTTTAGCGACTCCTTGTTTTATTATCTTTAGCAATTATCGTATTATTTATCCTTAGGATTTCATTACATTTACTATTTATATAATACAAAATAAGAAATACTAAATGTAATGAAATCCTAAGGATAAATAATACGATAATTGCTAAAGATAATAAAACATAAGGAGTCGCTAAAGTCCTGCATATATTACATGGCCGCACCTCCGTCCCGCCTCCTCCACCAGCTCTGCATATGTGTCCTCCGT
Organism: Pelophylax lessonae; assembly: GCF_965119305.1. Lineage (NCBI taxonomy): Eukaryota > Metazoa > Chordata > Amphibia > Anura > Ranidae > Pelophylax > Pelophylax lessonae. Next base: position 234,571,044 of record NC_138776.1, read on the forward strand.
CCTCCGTCTCACCTATAATTTTGCCAAACCTCGAAAAATGTCTTCTGCGCATGCGCACGGACGACTCCCATCCGCTGTTTTGTGATGATCTATCACCGGAAGTGACGAGGTCCGATTTTTTCACGGGTCCGACAAAATTTTACAACACCGGCAACTGCCTAATATGGGATTTACTTTCCCTTTGGAGAGATCTCATTTTATTTTATGTTCTGCTTCTGAGTTTCCTCCCAGTAAGCCCAGAGCTCTGGAGGTCATTGGGTAATGAGTAAAGTCATTAATGGGGGGGGGGGGGGTAATTTAAATCATTGGCAGTGCTCGTTTGTCAGACTGGATGAAATTAAATCTATGGAGAGCCTGACGGCCACATTGTAGAACAGTGGTTCTCAACTCCGGTCCTCGGGACCCACTAACAGGCCAGATTTTAAGTATTACCTTGGGGGATGCAGACTAGAATACTGCAATCACTGAGAAGCAAATGAGATCACCTGTGATGTAATTTAGTTATCTTGCAAACCTGGCCTGTTGGTGGGTCCCGAGGACCGGATTTGAGAACCACTGTAATGTAGAATAGGAAGACAAATCATTGGACACCTTGCTCCTGTGTGCCCCTCTCAATATTAGGAGTAGGAGGTATTGAGAGGAGCAGAGAAGACAGTTTGGGTGATAATTGGAGACAAGATTGGTGATGTAGCTTGGGACAGAGTTGTGAATGGCTTTGTATGTTGTGGTTAGTATTTTGAATTTAATTAGCTGGAAATCGGGAGGCAGTGTTGGAATTGGCGGAGAGGGGTGGCAGACACTGAGTGGTTGGTAAGGTGGCTAAGTCTGGCAGCAGCATTCATAATAGACTGAAGAGGAGATAGCCTATAGATCAGTAGGCCTATGAGAAGAGAGTTGCAATAGTCGAGGCAAGAGTGAATGAGTAGCTTGGTGGTTTCATTTGTTAAAAAGGAGCGAGTTTTAGAGATATTACGGTGGAAAAGTCTACAAGCATTTGACGATTGGATTTGGGGCTGAAAGGAAAGATCAGAGTCTAGGATTACACCTTGTACCCTGGAATTAGGGGAAAGATTGCTGGTTGCATTACTGATTTTAAGTACAATGGTGGTCTCTAGTGGTCTGGACATTTGAAATCCCCACTTTTCTCCCTCTTCTCTGTGCAGAGCTTCTGCTGTTACAGTAAATCGGTCTGGTCTATACCAGAAGCACTGTGTGGAAAAGAGCAAGAAGATTTACAATTTCCAGACCAGTGCAGAGGCTGCGGAGGTGCTCACAGCATGGACCAGGTGGGATGGAGATGGAAAGGGTGTCCGGTGTTCACCTTTACATTTTTTTCATAAAGGAGAACTAATACTTTAAAGCCCAATTAAATCTTTGTTTTTTATTACTGTAAGGGCTCATGCACACTGGGCTTAACCGGTTACTGACCGGCCGCCACCTTTTTACTGCGGCAATGTGGCTCTGCTGCGCAAATCGACGTAGACCTACGTCGGTCGCGCGCAGGCAGCTAGGGGACAAGCACGCGCCGCCGGTGGCCCGCTTCCGCCCCCATTCAGTTGCAGGGAAGCCGATGCATGGGTCAGGTGGCCCCGATTGCCAACTGATACCCACGATCGCTCCCCACTGAGAGAGAAGAACAGTCAGCTGTTGGAATGCCCATAGAGCCCCTGTGATCCTTCTACATAGAATAACAGTTCTCTGTGATCATTTCAAAAGCCACGCCCCCCCCACAGTTAGAATCACTCCCCTAGGCTCACATTTAACCCATTAATCACCCACAATGTTAACTCCTTCCCTACCAGTGTCATTATTACAGTAACGGTGCATATTTTTAGCACTGATTACTGTAGTAATGTCACTGGCCCCCAAAAAGTGTCAAAAACGTCAGTTAGGGGTCCGATCTATCCACCGCAATGTCGCAGTCCCTCTAAAAATCGCAGATCGCCGCCATTACAAGTAAATAAAAAAAACAATAAAAATGACATAAATCTTTCCCATAGTTAGTAGACGCGATAACTTTTGCGCAAACCAATTAAAATACACTTATTGTGATTTTTTTCACCAAAAATATGTAGCAGAAAACAAATTGGCCTAAAATGTTAAAAAATGTAGGTTTTTTAATTTTTTTTGAGAATGTTATATAGCAGAATGTAAAAAATATTGTTTTTTTCCCCAGAATTGTCGCTATTTTTTTGTTTATAGCGCAAAAAATAAAAATTGCACAGATGATCAAATATCACCATAAGAAAGCTCTATTTGTGGGGGAAAAAAAAGGACATCAATTTTATTTAGGTACAGCGTCGCACGACCGCGCAATTGTCCGTTAAAATAACGCAGTGCCGAACCCAAAATATGGCCTGGTCATTAACCACTTGCCGACCGCCGCATGACTATTTACGGCAGCGGTCAGCTCCTCCTGGGCAAAGTGACGTATATATACGTCACTGGCCCGCGAGCCAATAGGGGGTGAGCGCGTGCCGCCGGAGGCGCGCTCCCGCCCCCGCTCATTCACGGACATTCCAGCGCAAGTGACCGGCGGCTCGGATGTCCGCCGGCCACCCGCTATCGTCCACTGCAGAGGGAGAAAGGCAGGCGGCTGATGTAAACAAAGCTACCTGTCATTCTCCCTGGTATAACTGCAGAGATCATACGATCCTGATATGTAGGATCGTATGTCTCTGTGGTTACATGAAAAGCCACGCCCCTTTACAGTAAGAAGCACACCCCTAGGGACACATTTAACCCCTGCCTCTCCAATAAAGTTAACCCCTTCACTGCCAGTGTCATTTTACAGTAACAGTGCATATATATAGCACTGATTACTGTAGTAATGTCACTGGTACCCCCAAAAGTGTCAAAAATGTCAGTCAAGGGTCCGATCTGTCCACCGCAATGTCGCAGTCCCGCAAAAAAAATCGCAGATCGCCGCCATTACTTGTTAAAAAAAAAACACCAAAAATGACATAAATCTTTCCCTTAGTTAGTAAACGCAATAACTTTTGCACAAACCAATCAAAATACGCTTATTGCAATTTTTTTTACCAAACATATGTAGCAGAAAACAAATTGGCCTAAAATGATAAAAAATTTAGATTTTTACATTTTTTTGGGGTGGAATTTCATGGAAAAAAAATATGAAAAATATTGTTATTTTTTCAAAATTTTTTTGTTTATAGCGCAAAAAGTAAAAATCGCACAGGTGATCAAATACCACCAAATGAAAGCTTTGTTTGTGGGGAAAAAAGGACATCAATTTCATTTGGGTATAGTGTCGCACGACCGCGCAATTGTCTGTTAAAGTCACGCAGTGCCGAATCGCAAAATAGGCCCTGGTCAGGAAGGGGATAAAATCTTCCGGGGCTTAAGTGGTTAAGGGGGAAAATCTTCCGGTCCAGAAGTGGTTAAATAATGTTGCTTTAACAGGCATTTGGAGTTTTTTTACTTTTGCCTGTAAAAGCAACTTAGTTAGCCTATGTGTCCATACATTGTAGAAGAGAAGTGTTTACTGGTAGAAAAAAAAAAAATTAACAAGCACATTCAAGAGAGTAGCATTTGGGCTGAAAAACATGCAAATGCATTTAGCGCTTCAACATTCATTTATTTCAATAGGCAATAAAAATTATACTCTGGCCAATGCAATCCATAAACGCTCAAATGCTTGACATGCCTAAACGCATGTGCAATACATGGCTTTGGGTGCATTTTTAAACTACTTTTTGCAGCCAGGAGTATAAGGCATTCAGAGGAGAAATTCAAACGCTCAGCGTGCATGAGCATTAATACTGCATAAGCAATAATAAATGCGGGTGTATTTTTTGTTTCTATTTTTTTATTATACTATTGTGCTGTAGCTAGGGTAAAATGCCACTGTGCTGGCTGCATGCTGGAGAAATAGGCCACTGCTACAGCTACATACTGTAGCTCTGCAATCTGTATCTCCAATAGTCTGACAACACCCCATTGCCTACCAACATTAGCTCCATGCCTATCAACACAGATCCTAAAGCCTCATACACACGCGTCGAAAATTGGCAGGGAATTTTCGGCCAACGTCCGATCTGCCGATTTTCGGCTTGTTAGTATGATGCTTCCGACAACCGACTCCGACTTTTCGTCCGAAAAAAATCTCGTGTGCAGACTATAAAATTTTTTGTTGGCCGTCACCACAACGGCCGATTTTCATGCAGTCAGTACAGATTTCGACAGGGAAAAATCTGATGAGCAAGACTGGGCATGCTCAGAGCAGAAAGAACACAAAGAAAGCAAACCAACACATGACATCACTTCTGAAGTAGAATTTTGTTGGGCGAGAAAATTTGTGTGCAGTCTAGAGCACATTCCAACCAACAAAACACAACTCTGGACAAAAGACGGACGATCGGTCGGCCGATAATCGTTACGTGTGTATGGGGCTTTACTCACATGAGAAATTTGGTGATGTCCTTTTGCCATGTGTATGCTAGACAGATGGAGTAATCGGTGAGGAAAACAGACACATGTAGGTTTTTTACAGTCAAAATTAAAATTAAGCAATGTTTAAGGATGAAAATGGAAATACCACAAATGTAATATTTTCTATTGGACTAAACTATGAAACACAAGACTAAATTAGTATAAAAAAGTAAGTAAGAATAAAAAAAGTATTACTCAAACTACTAACAGCTGACCTTGTCTTCCTTGCAGAAACCACTACTTTGCTTACTTTTTGAAAAAGTGAGACTTAGTCCCCGTTCACACTAAGGCGACCTGTGAGGCGACCTGGTCGCCTCACAGGTCGCCGTAGGTCGCCTTCCATAGGGAAGCTGCGGACCCGTTCTAATAGGAGCGACACAATTCGCTCCGACTTAGAAAAAGGGTCCGGAGCTCCTTTGGGGCGACCCGGAGGCGACCGCCATAGACTTCAATGTTATGAAGTCCGTGGCGGCCGCTCCGAGGTCACGGCGCGCTGCTCGCACCGCGACCTCGGAGGTCGCCCCCCCAAGTCGGATCGCCCCTATGTGAACGGGGCCTTACATTTTTAGCAATTACACTTAAAGTATGTATATTACCTGCATCGGCACAACTCCCGGTATGCGATCCTTTGAGTTTTCTGGTATATAGAGAGCTTTGAGCTGAGCATCTCCTGACAGAGTCTGTAGATCGTAGTTGAGTTTTTCAGCTAGTTCCATTTCAGACTTAATTGTTCTGTAGTCCTTTTTGTCCACCATAGAGAGAAGTTTGGAAGCCACTTCTGCTCCACTTTCTTCAAAGGCGTAGTTATCAGCCACTAGTTTTCCAGCAGTCTGGATGATGGAAGGAATTTTAGAGCGCAGGTTAATGATGTGTTGAGCAGCATTCATGGCCTCATTGGCTTGAATGACTACATGAGGTTCAACCCCTGAAACACTCCACACTTTGCCAGTCACAGAACTAATCACCACTTGATTAGGAATTGAGGCATAAAGCTGACTTTCCCCTACTTTGTACATACCAACAGACAAAGAGACCCCACTAGTTGGCTCACCAATAATAGTGGCTCGATTTAGATCCTTCATTGATCTTGTGAATGCTTCAGCTGCTGACCCAGTCATGTGACTTGTGAGTATATAAATGTCTTTGGAGGACCCATATCTTTGGCCAGCTACTTCTGGAAAAGTCCATATTTCAGTACCGGTGGAGGTGCTACGATCATACACAGTGTAAAGGTGTTGTAATGGCTCAGGATCAAAAAAATATGAACAAAAAATGGGTATGGCAGTAGAATAACCCCCGCTGTTGAATCTCATGTCAATAATTAAGGTACTTGTGTCAACCAACTTATTCCAGACAAGACTAACCAGCTGGGGCCCAATAGCTTTAATTATTTCTGCATCAGCCATCATGTCAAATCTCAGATATCCTACATTTCCCGGCAAAACTTCAATCTTGAATAAAGCATCAATAATGTAGTTTAGTTCCTCTGGGGAAGGGATTTTGGGAGGCTTGTCTTCCAAGACTTCTGGTTCTATGTCGCTGTAAAATACATGAAGTCGATGGTCTCCTGAGATTTCCTGAATGTCTGAAGTAAGCTGAGAAGCCAAAGACTCTAGATCCACCACAGATCGGTATCCACCCTCAGACCACTTGCATTTAAGGGCACTACTGACTTTATTAGCCACCTCTGGAATGGCATAGTGGACTTCTAAGAGCAGTCCAGTGCCCTCTACCAGCGCAGAGACTTTTGGGTGAAAAAGAATGATTTCCTTGGCTTTTTCCAAAGCTTCATCTGCTAGAACAATAGCATCTGGCACTACTCCTCCTCCAAGCCAACAGTCACCATTATTGTCTATAAAGTTGATCACGGGTACAGTGACACTCAACTGAGTGAGTTCAAGATTTAATGACCGTGAATGCATTAGGGTCCCAGATGTGATTTCGCCAATGATTGTGGCTCTGCTCAAAGACTGCATAAGATAAGCAAATTCTTCTGCTGATGTAGCAGTTCTGTGGCTGGTCAGTACATAGACCCCTCTTTGAGCACCATATCGTTTTCCAAGAAGATCAGGAAGGCTATAAAACTCTTTAGTATCATTTGATAGACGGTCATACGTGGTAAAAAGACGGATCCTAGACTCTGGCTCGTGGAAGTAAGACAGAAGTAGCGGAATGGCAGTGGAAGGCCCACCAGTATTATAACGCAAGTCTATAATGAGGTTTTTTGTGTTTGTGATTGGATCCCAAACTTTGTCAACAATGTGTGGCCCTAATTTACCAAGAACAGTGATATCAGCAAATTCATCAAATCGTAGGTACCCTATGTCCCCAGGGAGGATACTAACCTTAAAAACACTGTTGACTAAAGCTTGAAGAATATTTTCATCATCTGGCATATTCTGAGCAGATGGGAATGCTTCTGGCAGCACTGGAGTATCAGATTTGGACCTTATAATCAGTCTGGGGTCCTCTGTCACTGAGTGAAGCTCATAATTTAGTTTTGCTGCAAGATCTTCTTCAGAAATGACCGAGGCATAGTCCATGGTTGAAAGATGCTTTAACAAAGTTGGGATGCGGTCAAAGAAAGCATAGAAGTTTCCCAAGATGTCACTGAGCTGATACAGCACGCTTGGAATTTTGGAACGAACAGACAATATGGCCAAAGCTTTGTTAAGTGCATCCTCTGCATTCACAACAACACAGGGAAACACACCAGCTACTTCCCAACTCTGTCCAGTCAGTGGACTTATTGATCGGGATACAGGAACAGTGATGTAGAAATCTGATTGTCCAATTTGAAATTTCTGTATGTCCAAAGATCCACCTGCTGTTCTTTCTCCAACAACAATTGCCCTGTTCATGTGTTTAAGAATATAGGCAGCATCCTCTGCAATGCCTTTGGTAAACTTGCTTGTTAACACTATCACATCTTTGTTTTTACTGTATCTCTTACCTATCAAGGCTGGAAGTGTTCGTAACTCTGTTGTGGTGTTGGTTGGGCGGTTGTAAATGGTGTCTATATGGACAACAGGTTGAGCTTCAGTCAAGTAGGACACAACAAAGGGAATACCAGAGACCTTACCCTGAGTACTGTGTCTTAGATCCAAAATCAGAGCAGAACTTTGCATTAGCTTACCCCATATGTTCTTCACAAGAAAGGGACCAATTTGTTGAACAACATCTTGGCCAATTACATAGTCAATTCGAAGGTAGCCAATGTTTCCAGGCAGGACTTCATACTTAATGGAACGATCCACAAGGAATTGCAGCTGTTCAGGAGTTAAGGTGACTTCTGTCTCCTGCTTCACGATGGTAGATGGCTCATAAGATACAATGAGGCGAGGATCATTGAGTGAACTTTGTACCCCACTAGTGAAAACACTAGCTAAGGTTAAAGGATCGGAAACATGAAGCATCTCCCCACTCTTAAGTGCCTGTTCTATGGTCTCTTGCATTCCCACCAGGTTCTCAGGAAAGCAGTAATTGTCCAACAGTACTTTGGCCATGTCGAGCAAAAAGGATGGTTGAAAGACAGGGTTAGAAAAGGCATTATAAAAGAATAGTAAAAAGATCAGCGTCGGATAGCTGTTAGACATGTTGTTCCTGAGCAGCTGAATTTCTTCTGTCTGCTGCTCCTGAGAATGAAGAATTAAATGCAGGGCACAGAACAGCCAATTCTCTTTTATCTCTGCTAAACCTTTAATCACATTAATGAGACTATAAGCATCAGCACAAGGGTATTTCTGGGAAAACACCATACTGTCTGTACTGTGAGCATCTGTTCCCTTTTTTTCTTTTGTGGCTACAATGTGTAAAATGACTAGTAGTCAAACTTAGCAAGCTTGTAACTACATTTAAAAGAAACGAGGCCACTAGCAATAAGGATACAAATGAAAAACAGTTGTAATGACTCCATAGAAGCCATGGTTTTTATACACTGCACAGGTGGCCAACCAGCCAGGAACAGTTGAATGTAGTTTTGAATAAATGGCTTTGTACTATTAGGGGGTATCTCTGTACTATACTCTAGTGCAGGGATCTCTAAACTACAGCCCTCCAGCTGTTGCAAAACTACACATCCCATGAGGAATTGTAAAACTCTGACATTCACAGGCATGATGGGAATTGTAGTTCCTGAACAACTGGAGGGCATAGTTTGGAGACCCCTGCTCTAGTGGTTCTGAACGTATTGTTTGCCATTGGGGAAAAAAGGAATTATTTACATGGCTCCAACCACTATTCTGAAATTAGCAAGAATCCAAATTTTTTTTTGGGATGTGTGATGGAATAATACTGTGATGGGATGAAATGTGAACAGCTTCTGTTATAATAAGGCTCTACTGTGCCATATGTATATGTTAGAAACAGTGCCATCTTAAGAGCCTTATAGGCACGTGGGCAATGCAGTGCACTGGGGCCCCCTGCCTACACAATCACGCACAAGAATAAAAATGCAAGTATAGTAAGGTATATACTCCAGGCAGTAGTTGTACTCTCTTGTAGTATATAGTGTTCCCTGTAATATGTATATAGTAAGGTATATACTCCAGGTAGTTGTACTCTCTTGTAGTATATATTTGGTCCCTGTAATATGTATATAGTAAGGTATATACTCCAGGTAGTAGTTGTACTCTCTTGCAGTATATAGTGTTCCCTGTAATATGTATATAGACTATACTACAAGAGAGTACAACTACTACCTGGAGGATATATACCTTACTATATACATATTACAGGGACCAATATATAGTAAGGTATATCCTCCAGGACAGGTAGTTGTCTGTCTCTTGTGTCGTCGATCATCATCATGCCATGAGAGAGTTAAAAAAAAGAATATCAATAATCAAGCAGCCTGGCAGCTGGGCTGGCTGCCTTACCTTTACAACGGCTGCACATGGGAGGAGGTGGGTGGAGGCGGAGGTGGAGCCAGTCTTCTAGGCGCAGAGATGGAGGAGAGGAGGACGAGCCGATGAGGAGGAGGATCCTCCTCCGCTGTGCATCATGGGTCTGCTCTGCTAACGTCACTGGTTGCTAGATGCCAATCGGGCTGGCCTTAGCAACCAGTGTCTGTGCAGTGCAGACTCCAGCCACGGCCGCCGCCGCCGGGCGGAAAACAACAAGGGGGAGTCCCGGGCTGGTGGACAACGGAACAGGGGGGCCCTAGACCACCAGGGACATGCCACCATCCATGTGGGGCCCCTTGGCAAGTGGGGCCCCCGGGCAACCGCCGGGCATGCCGAGTGGAAAAGACGGCCCTGGTTAGAAACAGTTCTTAAAGGTTAACTAAACCCAATTTTAATTTTAGGTAGGGAATAGGGAAGGTCTAGAATCTTTATTACTGTCTGTGCCAGGGTGGAGAGATTCGCCCTCTATTTGTCCTGATGACCTATTGCCAAGGGGACTAAAAGAGAGGGAAAATAAAGCATGTAAAGCTGTCAAAGAAATAAGAACAGATGGGGATTCTTTCAACTGAGACACCTGTATTTTGCTGTCAACTAAGGGTAAACATAGATGATCCAATCTGGTTGCACAATTTCTGTTTGATCCCTTTTAGATTTACCAAAATCTTGTAATAGGAGGCTAAGAAATCTGTTCACTTTGTATGCGATTGCATGGGGCACTTGCATTACATAGATGTTGTAGGCATTAAAGGAGACTGCAAAGTACACGGTGAGTATAGGAGTGGATTCACTTTACTTTGGAGAGTTTTCTTCACTTCCTGTTGTGTCCCTGAGATAGCAAGTGAAGGGAAATCTCACATTGGAACACATACATAAAAAAGTTTTTTTGTAATATTCTCTATTCCATCTAAAGCTAATTTAAAACATTTTGTCTTTAGATAAATTTTACTTTTATTTTATTTATTTTTTTATTTAGTTGACTAACAATGCTTTTGAAAGTTTGTATGAAAATTAGGACAGAATATTTATACTGTCAGCATATTTTTCAGTGTTATAATTCATTAGGCTAGGATTGCACTGCTTTGATCTGACTTTCGTGCTATTATGTAGTGTACATTGGTTTGCGTATTTTATGGGGCTAAAATTGTGCTGGAATTGCACCAACCAAGGACAGTACAGGAACCTTTTTTCTAAAATCACACTGTGCTGAGTTGCAATGATGTGAACATGCACCAATGAAAACAATGTGATTTCCATTGTCAAGCGATTCTGTGCGACTCCAGTCAAATCTGAAAATTGCACTTCTTTTAACCCAGCCTTAGTGTAATGAAAGCATATGGGTGACCTCTGGCAGTAATTTATTCTGGGGTTAATAGACAAAATATCAGCTGTTTGAAAATGTCTCTTCTCACATTGGACTTTATGTATGCAAGCTCTTAAAAAAAGTTTAATTTGCCTTGAAGTATGCACATTATTACCCATTTGCTTCAGTAGTTGATGGCTCCAAAAATTGTAAGGGTGTCCAACATTTTGGTATTCCTGGGCCACATTGGAGGAAGAGGGATTTGCTTTTGGCTGCACATAAAATACACTGACAATAAGGATAGCTGATGAGCAGAAAAAGTCAGACAGATCACAAGTTAAAGATCACTGATATAGATAATGTACTTGTCTGGGTAAAAAAACATTTATATATATATATATATATATATATATATATATATATATATATATATATATATATATTTTATTATAAAAGTAAAAGAGGGCAACAGTGTGATACTTGACACTGTTTTTGATAAACAAATGCATCATTATCTAGTTGATTGGCGTAGGAGCAATTCTCAATGAATTCTCAAGGTATTCTGACTCCAATTGATGTAATAGTGATTTATCTCTTGCTGAGACCTATTCCTGGCCTGTATAAGCAGATGCAATCACCGCAGACATTCGTTATCAGATAGCTGAACTCACCAAACACCATTTCTTTCCATCCACATAGGTTTTATTGCAAGCAGTAGGTATAGCAGACAACAAAATGTAGCAGGTGATTGAAGGATGGTATCTGCAGGTTAAAACATGGTAATGTGTTCCCGGATGCGAGCAGATTGTGTGAACGGCCTAGACAGATGTGGCCATCTCTATCCCCACAAGCATAAAGAAGCAGGAACAGGTAATACATCATAAATGTGAGGGGACAAGAGGGAACACAGAAGGGAAAGACAGAAGGGCAAGTGCAACAACCAAAATAACCACAAGATGACATTATAATAATCAATTCTAATGGCATTACCACAACTATGCATTATATTATATTTTACATATTGGTGTAACAGCACACAAGGTGCTCATCAGATTTTTGGGTTCTAATTTTGCCCTTCATGTGCTTCATCCTTAAAAATAGTTGCTCACAAATTTAGGTGCTACTGAAAACTGATTACATGAATTAGGCGTGATTGTAAAGAGGGGGATACTTTTCTTTCAGAACATACAACTTATAAAATTCCAGTAAAGAGGCACTGTTAATTTTTTTCTTGGGCTACATATGTTCGCAAAGTGTAAATGCATTTTTACAAAACATATTTAGAAAATCAATATTTTTATTTAAGTTTTCGATTTTGTGTTGGGCCACATTCATAGTTGTCTTGGACCACATGTCGGGCACCCCTAGTCTACATTAAGAGTAACAGTGAAACGGAAATACACTATATTACAAAAAGTATTGGAACGCCTGCCTTTACACACACATGAACTTTAATGGCATCCCAGTCCGTAGGGTTCGAAATTGAGTTGGCTCACCCTCAGCAGCTATAACAGCTTCAGCTCTTCTGGGAAAGCTGTCCACAATGTTTAGGAGTGTGTCTATGGTAATGTTTGACCATTCTTGCAGAAGGGCATTTGTGAGGTCAGACAAGAAAGTCCAAATTCATCCCAAAGGTGTTCTATCGGGTTGAGGTCTTGCTTTGTGCACTGGTCCAAATCATTTGGTGGAGGGGGGATTATGGTGTGGGGTTGTTTTTCAGGGGTTGGGCTTTGCCCCTTAGTTCCAGTGAAGGAAACTCTTAATGCAATTTCATGCTCCCAACTTTGTGGGAACAGTTTGGGGATGGCCCCTTCCTGTTCCAACATGACTGCACGCCAGTGCACAAAGCAAGGTCCATAAAGAAATGGATGAGAAGTTTGGGGGTGGAGGAACTTGACTGGCCTGACCTCAACTCCATAGAACACTTTTGAGAGGACTTAAAGCTGAGACTGCAAGCCAGGCCTTCTTGTCCGCATCAGTTCCTAAGCTCACAAATGTGCTTCTGGAAGAATGGTCAAACATTCCCATAGACCAGGGGTCTTCAAACTATGGCCCTCCAGTTGTTCAGGAACTACAATTCCCATCATGCCTAGTCATGTCTGTGAACGTCAGAGTTTTACAATTCCTCATGTGATGTGTAGTTCTGCAACAGCTGGAGGGCCGTAGTTTGAGGATCCCTGCCATAGACAAACTCCTAAACCTTGTGGACAGCCTTCCCAGAAGATTTGAAGCTGTTATAGCTACAAAGGGTGGGTCAACTCAATATTGAACCCTACGGACAAAGACTGGAATGCCATTAAAGTTCATGTGCATGTAAAGGCAGGTGTCCCAATACTTTTGGTCATATAGTGTATAAGCATATACTGATGAAGCTTTAAAATAATCTGGAAAATCTCAATTGTCTTAGAATCTGCTGTTTATTACATATGTGTGTCAGTAGTTAAAAGTTAAAAAAGGCAACTTTGTTTTAGGTAGGAGCCATGGTGCAATGCAATATATAAACACATACATAAATGTCTGAAGCTACTAATCATATTTAATTCAAGTAATTAGGATTTGCCTGCTTTATCCTGAGGTCACAGCTGACACCATTGCTGCTGGCCAATAGAATAGAGACAGGGGTTAACTCAGAACATGAACTTTTCAACCTGTCCAGTGACACAAAGCCAATCACGGATGTTTTGTAATCTTCAGACCTACGGAAAATGATGAAAGGGACTCCTGAAAGGAGGACTTTAAACAGACAGTATTCTATATACTGTATTTCATGTATCGTTGGTAAAAAAAAAAATAAAAAAAATGAAAGAATAACTCAATGACAATCTAAATTTTGGATCAGGGGAAGTAAGTGTGATGCCATGAACTAAAATCAACTCCCTTGCTGCCTTCCAATTTGGAAGAAAGCTCACATGTTGCACACCCTGCTTCCTTCGTTCCTCCGAAAATATCATGCCAGGCAAAAAAAAGCCAGTTTGGGGCACTTCTGCAATATGTACCCTTTCACGTAAAAAATAGCCCTTTATTGTACAGCCAATCCTTGTCTAGATTATACAATAGAATGCCCTTTAACCACTTAAGCCCCGGAAGATTTTACCCCCATTCCGACCAGGGGGTATTTTGCGATTCGGCACTGCGTGAATTTAACGGACAATTGCGCGGTCGTGCGACGCTGTACCTAAACGAATTTAGCGTCCTTTTTTTCCCACAAACAGAGCTTTCTTTTGGTGGTATTTGATCACCCGTGCGATTTTTACTTTTTGCGCTATAAACAAAAAAAGAGCATCAATTTTGCAAAAATAACAATATTTTTCACATTTTTTTATATGAAATTCCCCCCCAAAAAAATGTAAAAATCAAAATTTTTTAACATTTTCGGCCAATTTGTTTTATGCTACCTATGTTTGGTAAAAAAAATCGCAAAAAGCGTATTTTGATTGGTTTGCGCAAAAGTTATCGCGTTTACTAACAAAGGGAAAGATTTTTGTCATTTTTGTTGTTTTTTTTTTTTAACGCGTAATGGCGGCGATCTGCGATTTTTTTTGCGGTACTGCGACATTGCGGCGGACAGATCGGACCCTTGACTGACATTTTTGACTCTTTTGGGGTTACCAGTGACATTTCTACAGTAATCAGTGCTATATATATGCACTGTTACTGTAAAAATACACTGGTAGTGAAGGGGTTAACTTTATTTGGGAGGGAGGGGCTGTGTGTGTCCCTAGGGGCGTGCTTTCTACTGTGATTGGCTGTGGCTTCAGCTGTAAGGACACTGATCAACGGATCTACATAGTAGATCCATGTGATCAGTGTCTTTGCAGCGAGGAGAATGACAGGCAGCTTGTTTACACAAGCTGCCTGACATTCTCCCTCTCCCCCGCCGCTGGTCACACGCGCGGGGGGGTCCGTGACCACACGGGAGCAGGAGCGCGCCTCCGGGGGTGCGCGCTCGCTCCCTAGACCCTCACAAGCAAGCAACGTAGCCCTATGTTAGTTTGCCTGTGAGGGGCTGACCGCCAACGTAGATAGTCGTGCGGCGGTCGGCAAGTGGTTAATAATGAACACTGTACAATTATGTAGAGTAGAGGAGAGAAACCTTTTAAAATTCACTCTTTAATAAAGTTTCCAGAATAAATTTACAGGCACAAGGACACTATAAATGTGAACCCATAACAATCTGCCAAGTACCCAAAAACTTTTCCTTGCCCCCATGTCAAGCATTGCTTATAATTAGTACAAAAAAACAGAAAAGCGCTCTAAGTGTAGACTGATTTTAATGAAGCAATTTGGAGTAATAGTAACAACTCACAAAAGCCAATGATAACCAAGCTTTAGACAAGGCTCAAAAAACGATACTCCTCCTGGTGATGCCGTCCGTCCACTCGAGGTATGCGACCGGGATGCTACAGTCCATCACGGAGAAAAGCTATCTCCTGTGAACTTCCAGGTCCCGGGCAAGACCGTGATGAAAGGTGGAGTGATGCGTGTGGCATCACCGAGGAGCTTGTTACAACACGACGCGTTTCCAAGCATGCGCAAAGTCCCGAATGGTCATGCGCGCTCTTTCATCAGGTGTATGTAAGAGATAATACTTCAGAGTCTTAAGTAGGGAAGGTTTTGCTGATCAATGGAGCTTCAATTCGCACCACACATGTGTAAACCCAGCCTTAGACACTAAGAGTGCGTATGACCATTCGGGACTTCGTGCATGCTCAGAAACACGTTATGTTGTAACAACTCTGATGCCACACGCATCACTCCACCTTTCATCACGGTCTTGCCCGGAACCTGGAAGTTCACAGGAGATAGCCGGCTTCTTTTCTCTGTGACAGACTGTAGCATTGCGGTCGCATACCTGGAGTGGACGGACGGCATCACCAGGAGGAGTATCGTTTTGAGCCTTGTCTAAAGCTTGATTATCATTGGCTTTTCTGAGTTGTTACTATTACTCCAAGTTGCTTCATTAATGTCAGTCTACACTTTGTGTTTTTCTGCGCTTTTCTGTCTTTTTGTATTCTTTCCAGAGTTTTCCTCACTTCTGAGAAGAGCTGCTCTGTGTAGGTGATGTTGCCCTAGCTTATTACTTTTTAATTTTGAACTGATACATTTTACAGTTTCTATATATCTAGAGATTTTTTGTTTGATATACCTGAGGGCTTTCATGTATTTGTTTTTTTGCTTGTAATTAGTGGCTGGGGTCCAGGGCCGGAGTGGGGCTCATTTTCAGCCCTGGAGTTTCAAGCCTTAGACCGGCCCACTTTAGTTCACGACTGACTATATTAAAATAATGTAATTAAAACCTCAGAATATAAGTTTGCAATGGCTGCGGACATGGTACAGGAGAATGCAGTGCTGCGGACATGGTACAGGAGAATGCAGGGCTGAGGACATGGTAAAGGAGAATGCAGGGCTGCGGACATGGTACAGGAGAATGCAGGGCTGTGGTCATGGTACAGGAGAATGCAGTGCTGCGGACATGGTACAGGAGAATGCAGGGCTGCGGACATGGTACAGGAGAATGCGGGGCTGCGGACATGGTACAGGAGATGCAGTGCTGCGAACATGGTACAGGAGAATGCAATGGCTGCGGACATGGTACAGGAGAATGCAGGGCTGTGGTCATGGTACAGGAGAATGCAGTGCTGCGGACATGGTACAGGAGAATGCGGGGCTGCGGACATGGTACAGGAGATGCAGTGCTGTGGACATGGTACAGGAGAATGCAATGGCTGCGGACATTGTACAGGAGAATGCAGTGCTGTGGACATGGTACAGGAGAATGCAGGGCTGAGGACATGGTACAGGAGAATGAAGGGCTGAGGACATGGTAAAGGAGAATGCAGGGCTGCGGACATGGTACAGGAGAATGCAGGGCTGTGGTCATGGTACAGGAGAATGCAGTGCTGCGGACATGGTACAGGAGAATGCAGGGCTGAGGACATGGTAAAGGAGAATGCAGGGCTGCGGACATGGTACAGGAGAATGCAGGGCTGTGGTCATGGTACAGGAGAATGCAGTGCTGCGGACATGGTACAGGAGAATGCGGGGCTGCTGACATGGTACAGGAGATGCAGTGCTGCGGACATGGTACAGGAGAATGCAATGGCTGCGGACATTGTACAGGAGAATGCAGTGCTGTGGACATGGTACAGGAGAATGCAGGGCTGAGGACATGGTACAGGAGAATGAAGGGCTGCGGACATGGTACAGGAGAATGCAGGGCTGTGGTCATGGTACAGGAGAATGCAGTGCTGCGGACATGGTACAGGAAAATGCAGGGCTGCGGACATGGTACAGGAGAATGTGGAGCTGCGGACATGGTACAGGAGATGCAGTGCTGCGGACATGGTACAGGAGAATGCGGGGCTGAGGACATGGTACAGGAGAATGAAGGGCTGCGGACATGGTACAGGAGAATGCAGGGCTGTGGTCATGGTACAGGAGAATGCAGTACTGCGGACATGGTACAGGAGAATGCAGGGCTGCGGACATGGTTCAGGAGAATGTGGAGCTGCGGACATGGTACAGGAGATGCAGTGCTGCGGACATGGTACAGGAGAATGCGGGGCTGCGGACATGGTACAGGAGATGCAGTGCTGCGGACATGGTACAGGAGAATGCAGTGCTGCGGACATGGTACAGGAGAATGCAGGGCTGCGGACATGGTACAGGAGAATGCAGGGCTGCGGTCATGGTACAGAAGAATGCGGGCTGCGGACATGGTACAGGAGAATGCGGGGCTGCGGGCATGGTACAGGAGAATGCGGGGCTGCGGACATGGTACAGGAGAATGCGGGGCTGCGGACATGGTACAGGAGAATGCAGGGCTGCGGGCATGGTACAGGAGAATGCAGGGCTGTGGGCATGGTACAGGAGAATGCGGGGCTGCGGACATGGTACAGGAGAATGCGGGGCTGCGGACATGGCACAGGAGATGCGGTGCTGCGGTCATGGTACAGGTGCACTGCATCTCTTGTAGTATGCCTGCAGCCCCTCATAATGGCAGGCAGTGGAGGAGTTTCACCTGTTCCGGAGGCCACATCGATTTAAAATTGGTGCCGCCCGGTGCCAACACGTCATTGCGCATGCACCGCCGCCGCCAGTCGGGAAAGCTCGTATACGTTTGGCTATTCTCGGGAATAGCCGAAAGTGTACGGCCTTTTCCGAGCGGCGGCAGCGTATGCGCCGTGACATGTTGGCGCCGTGCGGCACCATTTTTAAATCAGGCAACCCAGTGGAACGGCCCCCGGACCGACCGGCCCACCGGGAGAAGTCCCGGTGCTCCCGATTGCCCAATCCGGGCCTGCTGGGGTCGCAAGGAGGTGTTGCATTTTTTTAAATCAGAAAAAAATAGGATGAATGCGTTTGTTTAAAATATGGCTAGCAGACCCATACATCATTAAATTTGGGATTTGTTATCTCTATAGTTGTGTGTTAGCTCTTCTATCTGACTTGAACTGAAATCTTTGGGATTCCTTTTGGAACCAACATCAGAACTAGTGAATACATCATGGATATTTCTGCTTCTACAAAAACCTCTAGGTCTTGGCAAGTATGAAGTCTGACATAACCAGTCTACAATGTTGTACATTCAACAAATGTTACATTCTTATCAAACATAGAGATAAACAAATCATTGAGGGTCTGCTTACATTTCATACCCGGAGTATTGGCCATTTCTTTAAAGGGTAACTCCACTTTCGTGGGGAAAAAAATAGCAAATAAAGAAAAAATAATATAGCGTATACAATTGCGACACAAGGCATATTGTAATTGAATATTATTAAAAACAGCTGAAAGAGGGCACCTGGGTCAGTGTGATAGGAAAAACCAGTAACACTTTATTCAGATACACTTACATAAAAAGTATCTTGCAAGCTGCACACAGGGTGGATGTGGATCACCAATCAAGCAGCCAATCATCACAAGGGATGAGAATCCTGCTGTTGGGATAAGCTCAGACCCGCCGTATGGTAGCCTCAATTAGGATTCCTCACTGTACTACTTCAGTCAGAACATTAACCACCTTTTGAAATCTGATGGGTAAGTCAGATGTAAAATGTGCCGGTTTGTCCAGCACCGCCAGAAGAGTTTAAAGCTATCAAATCAAGCAATTCTATAGTTTTTTAACAGAATTTGTTATATATTGTTTGACTTGTCCCTGTGGCCTCCTATATGTAGGCCGCACTATTTAGACCCAATTCAGGGCCCAATTCGGGAACATAGGAGACTTATTGAAGAGGGATCAGATGAGCATAGCGTTCCTAGGCACTTCCTTCATGTCCATAATGAATCCACTTAAGGGTTAAAAGTCTGGGTGTTGGAATCTGTCCTTCCTTGTGATTCCCAGGCCAAAAGATTCCAGAGCTTATGCCGTAGGGAAAGCTTCTGGATTTTTACCTTGGATTTTCTGGCGCCTGAGGTTTGAACGAGGAGATAGAAGAGTCAATACCATTCTATAATACCTAGAATGATCAATCTGCAGTTAAAGCGGAGTTCCACCCTGGGAATACTTTTTTTAATAAAAATACCCCCGGGACAGTCAGGGCTAGTACATACCACAATGGCCAGCCTCTGATCTGTCCCAGGTTGCACTTACCTTTTAGGAGAAATACTTACCTTGAAAATGTATTGTCCAGCGCTGCCAACTCAGGTGTGGGCAGCTTGAAGCCAGCGCGATCCTCTTCTGCGTCCTCTTCCGTCTTCTTCAGTCCCACGATGCACTGCACCGGCCCCGCCGTCACTTCCGGTGGGCGCGTGTCATCCCTCCACAGCTTCTGGGCATGCCCAGAAGCTGTTTAGAAGGGAATGACGCGCGCGCACCGGAACTGACGTCGGGGCCGGTGCAGGCGCATTGATTCCTGGGAGTGATGTTGTTCAGCTCCCAGGAATCATTGCAAAGCCAGGAAGTGACGAATCGCCGTGGCCGCCGAGGGGAGGAAGAAGGAAGTAAGGTAAGTATATTTTCTTCTATATGAGGTAAGTAAAAAAAAAAAAAATTGCGATTATCCATTTGTTTTTCAGGTGAACCGGAGCGAGAAGATGTAGGTAAGTATAAATTTAGGGTGGAACTCCGCTTTAACAGTATCGGTCCCCCCCCCCCTCTCTATTTATCATTTATTCCTTTTTTCTCTACCTCTCCACTCCTACCCTCTTGTACCAACCCCCTCTCCTATCCTTCACCGCCCTTCCTCCTCTTACCCTTAACGTTCCACCCCTCTGCTTTTTTTCCCTCCTTTTTTTTTTACAGCCCCCTCCCCCTTCTATCCTTTACTGCCCCCCCCCCCCCCTTCCCTTTTTTTTTTTTTTTACCCATCTCTCTTTCTTCTTTGCTCTTTTTTATTAATTTAGTCTGTGGATATATCCATCACCCTTTAGACATGCTGATAGGAATTATGACCTGGTGTCTATCTTGATTAATTTATAATTTGTATTTTTTAGTGTAATTATTCATGTAGTGATCATAATAGGTTATTTTATTTGATGTCACCTTTTATATAGTTATTAATTGATTTTTTTTTCTCAATAAAAGCTTTATTGAATCGCAATAATAAACATGTACAGTATTAACAATGGCAGTATGACATATTGGTACAACTGTACAACATGTACATAAATTACAACATCATATAATGTTGGATCAAAAGTTAGTGCAACAACATTAAACATCTAAGTCAGCTCCTGAGGTATAAAGTGGGCATCTAACCTAGATACCCACCCTCAGATGAGACAGGACCAAAGTCATATGCCTGTCTCAAAGAAGGCCACTAGAGGGCAGGGAAGGAAGCGAAGATAGGAATTAAAGAAGACGAGTAAAAAAGAAAGAGAAGGAGAAGGAAATGTAAGGGGAAGGGAGGGGGGGGGGGGGGTAATGGAGTACTATTGATAAGTGGTACTTGATCAGGTGGCTCATTGTAGAAGCGTATACTAAAAGGTCCAGGTGGAATGTGAGGGTTAATTGCGAGATTGCTAATCTTCAATCATTTTTTTGAAATCCGAAGAAAGAGTAAAAATCAACCATGGTCTCCACATGTCATGGAAGGGTCCGCTATTTTCTTTTTTGATGGCTAGAGTTTCCTCCATCTCATATGTGGAAGTAACCTTGTCTACCCAATTCTTAGTCGAGGGAACGGATTTGGAATTCCAGTGTAGAGGTATAAGGGATTTGGCCGCATTGAGTAGATGTCTCGTTAGAGACTTTTTATATGACCTATAGGAGAGTTTATTGATGTGTAATAAACAGCTTGCTGCATTAAATTCTATGGTAGAACCAGTGATATGTTTGATCAGAAGCACAACCTTGTTCCAAAAGGTTTTGATTATGTCACAATTCCACCAAATATGCAGAAATGTGCCTGTGTGAGCTAGGCATCTCCAACACCTTCCAGAGTTCTGTGGGGACCACGTCTTAATTTTCGCTGGTGTTATGTACCATTGCGTGCGGATTTTAAATGACGTTTCTTGAGTTTTTGTGCTCAGGGAGCATCTATGAGTGAATACACAGGCTTTCTCCCATTCCCTATCAGAGATTTTGCGTGATAACTCGAGTTCCCATAATTTCTTATATTTGTCGTCAAAATTCGGCGACGGGGCTATAAGCCACTGGTAGGTCATCGATGTCGTTTTCGATATTGGAGACTGTCTCTCACATATCCTCTCAAAAGCAGTTAGTTGTCTAGCCCACAAAGTTTTCTTTTTGTTATTTTGAACAAAGCTGTGCAGCTGGATATAGTTCCACTGGTTCAATGAGATGTTTTGGGGTTTTAGGTTGTTTAGTTCGTGAAGAGATAGGATTTTTTGATCACGAATGCAATGTTTAATGAGCAAAGGGTGGTCAGCAGAGCACTTTATATTAAGACCCGGAACAAAGTCTGGGTTGTGGGAAACCGGGGTCAGAGGGCTTGGGTTGGTGGATAAGTTATATGATTTCGCTAGCTTGTGATAGATGGTAAGGGTGGTGTTGATTAGGGGGTGGTGTTTAACTTCAGAAGGGAAGTTGTGAGGGTCTGTCCAAAGCAGGAACTGGGTCAGATACCGGGAGCAGTGCCTCTCCATGGCCACCCAGTCCTTTTGAGTTGAATGGCAGTGCCAGTCAATCGCTCTGGTGAGGTGAGTGGCTTGGTAATATTTATAATAATCCGGGACCCCTATGCCTCCATTGATCTTGGGTAATTGCATATATTTTAGTTGTATCCTGGGTCTTTTGTTAGCCCATATGAATTTTCTTTGAATAGTCGTTAGTTTCCTGAAAAAGGAGGGAGGTATTGTGATGGGTAAAGCGTGAAATAAATAAAGCAGTCTAGGCAATATGACCATCTTTAGGATGGCTGCTCTGCCGAACCACGAGAAATGTTTAACATCCCATTTACTCAGGTCATTAGTGATGTGTTTCAGGATTGGGATAAAATTGGCTTCATAGAGGGCATCTAGAGTTGGGGTAAGTTTGATTCCTAGGTATTTAAGTGAGGTCGAATCCCATTTGTAGGGCAATTAGATTTAGTTAATTGTTTTACTTTATCGGGGAGTGAGATGTCCATGGCTTCCGATTTGGAATGGTTGATTTTAAAGTTTGATATGTATCTGAAGGTGCGGAAATGTAAGTTCAATTTTGGAATGGAGATATGCGGTTGTGATATATAGAAGAGGAGATCGTCCGCATAAGCAGAAACTTTGAATTCTCTTTCTTTAATGCCGAAGCCATGCACATCTGTGTCCCCGTTGATATGTCTAATTAATGGTTCTAACGCCAATATAAAGAGGATGGGTGACAGAGGGCAGCCTTGTCTAGTTCCATTCTTTAGATGGATAGGGGCGGAAAGGATGTTGTTCACCTTAACTTTGGCTGTGGGATTAGAGTAGAGGGATTTTATCCAAGATATCATACTACTCTTCAGTCCTATATGTTCACAAATCATCAACATGTAGTCCCAGGCCACTCTATCGAAAGCCTTTTCGGCGTCGGTTGAGATTAACAGACCTTCAATTCCTAAATTGTGGGCTCCGTGTATTAAATTCAGGGATCTGATAGTATTATCCCTAGCCTCACGGCCTGGCATGAAGCCTACTTGTTCGGGGCCTATAACTTGTTGTAATAGTGGTCTTAACCTATTTGCCAAGATTTTTGCTAACAGCTTCACATCAAGATTTAGTAGGGAAATCGGTCTATAGCTGGCGCAGGTAGTCGGATCTTTATCCGCTTTCGGAATCACTGTGATGTGAGCAGTAAAAAAATCCTGAGATGGTTTATGCTGTTTGGTTAGTATGTTTAGTGCGTTTGTAAGGGGATCTGTTAAATAGGTTTCAAACATCTTGTAATATTGGGACGTTAGTCCATCTGGACCAGGACTCTTCCCATTTTTAAGATCTAGAATTGCCAATTTGGTTTCTTCTGGGGAAATTTCCTTTTCTAATGCCTCCACACCTCCATCTGAAATCTGAGGAAGGCCACTGTCAATGATATACTGTTTCATAATTGAATGTCTGGGACCTATGAGGTCGCTGGGTCTATTCTGAGGGGGCAAGTTGTAAAGCTTCTCATAGAAAGATCGAAAGGATTCCGCTATCTTTCTTGGGTCATGTGTTAATCTATTAGATTTGTCTTTGAGTGACATAATGTGTGTAGAGGTATGCGCGTCCTTTAATGCCCTTGCTAGGTACTTGCTTCCCTTATCCCCAAATTCGTAGTATATTGCCTTTTTAAAAAAAAGTGATCTTTTTATTTTGTTGTTTAGGATTTCGGACAATGATTTCCTAAGAGATAATAGTTCTTGGTGGTGTTCTTTGGTTAATGACATTTTATGTTGAGCCTCAAGAGTCGAAATTTTTGTGATCAAATCTTGGACCTGTTGCTCCTTCTCTCTCTTTCTCCTGGCCCCGCACTTAATGAATTCACCTCTCACCACACATTTGTGGGCCTCCCACAGGATCATGGGGGAGATATCAGAGGATTTGTTTTCATTGAAATAATTTGTGATTGTAGTTTGGATTTCACTTTGTATTTTAGCGTCTATTAAAAGAGAGGGGTTTAGCCTCCAATTGAATACTGGTTTACAATGTGTGGTTGAGGAGAGAGAGAGTGATATCGGAGCGTGGTCAGATGAAGAGATGATCCCGATGTTAGCGTCCGTAAGGTTGGGAAGGTCCCTCTGGGTAATGAGCAGATGGTCTATTCTCGTGTATCTATTGTGCGATGCCGAGTAGAAAGTGAAATCCCTGTCAGCCGGGTGTAGCGATCTCCAGGCATCCACCAAGTTCAGTGATCTTAGTGCATTTTTGATTTTTTTCAGTGATTGGTATTTAATACATGAATGACCTGAAGATGTGTCCTGAAGGGGATTTAGGGGGACATTGAAGTCTCCCCCTAAAATAATACATCCTCTGGCAAAGCTTTTTAATTCATCAATAATTCTTGAGCAAAAGGACACATGTGCTTTATTTGGGAAATATACATTTGCTAGCGTGGTTGGACGTCCGAATAATGTACCAGAGAGGAACAGAAACCTGCCTTCTGGATCTGAGTGTTGTTTTTCAACTACAAAGGGTGCAGATTTGTGTAATAAAATAGCGACTCCTTTGGTCTTAGTGATGGTACTAGATGCCTCATATATTTTAGTGTAGTTTTTGTCAATCAGGGTAGGGATCTTGGGTCCCTTGAAATGTGTCTCTTGTAAAAACACAATTTGAGCTTTTGATTTTCGTAGTTCATATAACAATTTCCTCCGCTTTTCTGGAATATTAAGGCCGTTCACATTATGGGAAATTATCAGGGGATTCTTTCCCAGCTGCGAATAAGCCATGGTTAGTCAGGGGACAAAGGGGTATTGGACACGGGCAATGAGGGGGGGGGTGGAAAGGGTGGAAGAGAAAAGGCAAAGAGAAGAGAGAAGAGAAGGAGGAAGGAAGAATAGACAAGTAAGTAGTATCACCAACACGATGATCAACAGACCGTGAAGGTGAGAATCAAGATTAGGTACAAATCAAAGAATTATTTAACTTTGAATGAATTATGAATAATATTCCCTACTGGGGGGTGAGTGGAAGGAGTACAGTCCGGTCTGTCCGGTGATTAATTGATTTTTAGTATTTATTATAAAATACTATCATAGATGTGTTTCTATGCAGCCGTTCATTCGGATCAGATAATTTTTTTATTATTTTTAAAGATTTTATGTAATCATGCCCATTTTCCTTTGCTCTGTTTTATATACCTTTAGCTCATTGCCCGCTGTGCTGTAGGTAAACTTGTGCCATGGTATAACAGTTATATACGTTTGAGACTGGATCGCAGATATTAATAGCCGGCCAGTATTATCCTGTTTATCTGGCGACTAGCTGTGCCCAGTCTTCTTGCTGATTGGCTGTTCTTTTTTTTTTTTTTAAATTCCATCCTTTATAAATGTTCCCCCCCCCCGGAGGGGGGCAGGGTTGCCTGAAGAAGCAGGCGGCGCCTCCGAAACGCGTCTCTTGGTAGCTCTGTGTGTATGGGTGTGAGAGAGTTGGAGACGCCTACCAAGAGACCAAATCTGGATGGGGGCGGGCCGCAACATGTTTCTGAGGTGCCGCCTTCTTCTTCAGGCAAACCCGCCCCCTTTGGGGGGGGAGGGGATTTATACTGGATGGAATTTCAATTATATACCTCCATATGGCGGGTCCGAGCATATCCCCACAGCCGTCTTCTCATCCCTCGTGATGATTGGCTGCTTGATTGGTGATCCACTTCCACCCTGTGTGCAGCTTGCAAGTGTAATGTTCCGGTACCTATGGTACCCTTGTTCCTATATTTCTCCTCTCTTTGCGTCCCATCTTGTATAACAAAGGACGCATACACCTTTAAGAACGGATGACATCACTGCCGAGCGCCGCTATGAGCGGCTATTTCAATCGCCGGTTTGCTCTCACTCATCGCTCGTTCAAACCCACATGTTCATCGCACCTACGCCTGAGAAGTCGGAGCTGCTGACATACCTTCTTTGCTGAACTAAAGCCGGAAACCTCGCTGGTGATCCGTATCCCGCTACGGGATCACCCCTCTCCAATGGACACTGTTATTCCTAACCTATCTAAGTGATAAGTACCCCGCAGGGGATTCTTACTAACCAATCTCCTACTGTCATCTACTGCAATTACCAAGACTATCTATATCTATCTATTTACTATCATCTGCATAAGACTGTTAGCTCTTGGGACTACCTTGAACTATCCTTGCACTAGGTTACTCTGTCTAAAGTATACTCCATCTGTGTCCTCTTACCATCTGCACTATACTTGACACCAGAACCTATCTGCTTACCATCACCTGCAACTCTCCTATACTACTTCTAGTGCTCACCATACAATAGCCTGTCTCTCATCTATATATCCTCATATACTCTATCCCTCCATTAAAACATCTACTAATATATATAGTATATAAAAGGCTGTACACGGTGATGAAGTCCTGAGAGTTGGATATGCTGTTCAACAGATTCTCTACAAGGCTACTGAGTGTAATAATTCTGCAGCTGTAAATCCATCCACAAACAAAAACGCATGAACGTTACAGCAAGATACTTTTATCTAGGTTTATCTGAATAAAGTGTTACTTGTTTTTACTATTCCACTGACCCAGGCGCCCTCTTTCTGCTGTTTTTGTTTGTGTCTGAGGGAATTCCCATTTCCTGCTGAAGAGCTGCCGGTGACTGTACGTGCTATCCCCATCCACCTGTGGATCCATCCAATCTACGGACTTCTTCCATCCTGCTGACTTCTTCGTGATATCCCTTACCACTATGGACTGTATGGACTAAGAGCCGATTCACACTGGGGCGACTTGTCAGGCGACCTGGTCGCCTGACAAGTCGCCGTGGGTCGCCTGCCATAGATTAGCACAGGACCCGTTCTTATAGGAGCGACACAAGGGAAAAAGGGTCCTGTACTACTTTGGGGCGACCTGGAGCGACCGGCATTGACTTCAATGATATGAAGTCTGTGCATGCCGCTCCGAGGTCGCGGTGCGAGCTGCGCACCGCGACTTCACAGGTAGCCCCGGCAAGTCGGGTCGTGCCTATGTGAACCGGCTCTTATTCTTACCTAATTTGTTTTCAGTATATCTTTTTATCGTTTTATTTTTTGTTCCCCGCTGTTATTGATCCCTTATGGTCCACCTTATAGCTGTCGGTGAGCGCTGACTCACACATTACACTGGCAGTTCTGTGTGATATATTGCTTGTTATTAAAATGACATTTCCTTTTCAATGCAATGCAATATGGCTACCTGAAGTTGTTCTGTACACAGAATATTGAACTTACCCCAGAAACATTATTTCCTGCTTGCGTGATTGGCTCACCAATTTTCCCAGAAGTCTGCCTAAGATACAAGTCAGATTTCTGGCATCCCCTGCAACAAAAATGTCATTTTTGGTGATATATTCCCAATAGTCACTTGCCTGATGAAGGGGCCCTGCATGGCTCCGGTATGTTGCTGCATATTATGTGACCATGGAATAAGGTTTTGGACCCTTTTGAGGTGTGCTGATGACATTTATTCACTTTGAGTATCCACGGTCTCCAACCAATGGCCATTACAGCACCCAGCATCATTAAACAATCGACTATCTTGAATGTGTGCGTGAGGAATATTGCGCTTGAATACTACCATCAGGAACGCATCTAAAGGGATGCAGGCCCAGCAGATTTCTTCATTAGTACTCTGCAGCTGCACAGCTTATTGATGATTATGAAACCACTCCCATTAGACCAACTCAGCACAGAGGCACAGAGGAACAAACAGTGATTTCTTCAGAATAACAAAAGGTAGGAATCTACAACAAAGCTTGTTATAATCCCTGCAATGTACAGAGATCACCCAGAGCAGAATGTTTTTTTTCCTCAACAAAAGATGAGTTACGCTTTCTGTTTGTCCACCATGACTCCTCTGCTGATCCTTTTTCCTTTTTTGCGAGGCCCTTAAATAGTGTTGGGCACATAGTCTAATTTGGTAGTCCAACACTGCTAAAGGCAGATGGATTCCAGGAAATAAAGCTTTCAGTTTGTGGTGCTCGGATACAGTTTAGTTTAACTTTAAGAATAGATATATTTTAGGTTTTTTTCTACTTTATAGCCCAACCTCTAGGTAAAAAAAAAAAAAAAAGTACATTGTGAATCAATCACCTTACTCCTCAGTCTTGATTAGATCTTTCTAAACAAGCCTGCAGTGTAATGAATTATGGCCGGAATACACGATAAGAAAATTGGCCGAAAATTTCTGTTCAGCGAAGGATCGGCTGATATTCTACTCGTTAATGCCCAGCCATCAGTGACCAATATCGATATTGTGAACGAAAAATCCTGTTTGAAAAAAATGAAAAATTCTGTTGTCTCATTTGCGAACGAACGATATTCTATACATTGGTGTTAAGGTCGTTCATTTAAAATCTATAGAACATCATCACGCATGCACTGTTTCGATGGTCGGCGGTCAAACGGTCTTGCGATATTCAGCCCGTGTATGTTGGCAACGTTTTTGACCAACGAACACTTTCTCATAAGTCGGTGGTCGAATGATCGGGCGATATTCGGTCCGTGTATTCCAGCCATTAGATTTCTCTATGAGCCAAGCTAATTTCCTGCCCTGTAGAGTAGAAATTTTCCCTGCTCGTTATCTTCTTGGGTAGTGTTGAGCGAACACGGACTGTATTATTCGTGTTCGTACCGAATAATTGGATTTTTTGTACCCGAACACGGACACGGACACTTTACTGTATGTTCGGGTAAAAATCCGTGTTCGGTCGTTTTATTTCCGGGTTTTGCATGCTTTGGCGCTCTTTTCATGGCGGGCTTTCAACAGCCAATCAACAATCGTTTAACTGGTGTGCCTTAAGCCATCCCAGCCATGCCTGCAAATGTCTTAGTAGCTGTGATTGGCCGTCTGAAGCATGTGACCAAGTCTTTATAAGTTCGAGGCAGCCGCCGCAGCAGCGTCATTCTGCTGCTTAGCTAAGGGACAGAGCACACATCAATGTGCTGGCTGCTGATTAGGGAAAGATAGGCAGGAAAAAACCATTTGTGTCCGGATAGAATTGAGGGACAGGTCGGAGTGTTTAGGCAGGGCGAGTTGTAGGCATTTTAGGGATAGAGTCTGCTGAATTATAGGGTCAGTGTCTTCTACAAACTACAATCGATATTGCTGTGTGGGGGGTGGGGTGAATCTGCACTCAATCCTGATCTACGATCTCTTCTCAATCCTGTTAGGGACAGAGTCTGCTGAATTTTAGGGAAACTGTGTTCTACAAACTACAATCGATATTGCTGTGTGGTGTGGGATTGGAGATAGGCAGGTGTCAGTGATCCACATCCATTTTTCTGTGTGTGAGCTGCAGTGAACACAATCTTTTTGGGCTGCAGTGAACACAATCTTTTTGGGCTGCAGTGAACACAATCTTTTTGGGCTGCAGTGAACACAATCTTTTTGGGCTGCAGTGAACACAATCTTTTTGGGGTGCAGTGAACAAAATCTTTTTGGGGTGCAGTGAACACAATCCTTTTTGGTGTGCAGTGAACACAATCTTTGTGGGGTGCAGTGAACAAAATCCTTTGTGGGATGCAGTGAACACAATCTTTTTGGGGTGCAGTGAACAAAATCCTTTTTGGGGTGCAGTGAACAACATCCTTTTTGGGGTGCAGTGAACACAATCTTTTTGGGGTGCAGTGAACAAAATCCTTTGTGGGGTGCAGTGAACACAATCTTTTTGGGGTGCAGTGAACACAATCTTTTTGGGGTGGAGTGAACAACATCCTTTTTGGGGTGCAGTGAACAAAATCCTTTTTGGGGTGCAGTGAACAAAATCATTTTTGGGGTGCAGTGAACACAATCTTTGTGGGGTGCAGTGAACACAATCTTTTTGGGGTGGAGTGAACAACATCCTTTTTGGGGTGCAGTGAACAACATCCTTTTTGGGGTGCAGTGAACACAATCTTTTTGGGGTGCAGTGAACACAATCTTTGTGGGGTACAGTGAACAGAATCTTTGTGGGGTGCAGTGAACACAATCTTTGGGGGGTACAGTGAACACAATCTTTTTGGGGTGCAGTGAACACAATCTTTGTGGGGTGCAGTGAACACAATCTTTTTGGGGTGGAGTGAACACAATCTTTTTGGGCTGCAGTGAACACAATCTTTTTGGGCTGCAGTGAACACAATCTTTTTGGGCTGCAGTGAACACAATCTTTTTGGGCTGCAGTGAACACAATCTTTTTGGGGTGCAGTGAACAAAATCTTTTTGGGGTGCAGTGAACACAATCCTTTTTGGTGTGCAGTGAACACAATCTTTGTGGGGTGCAGTGAACAAAATCCTTTGTGGGGTGCAGTGAACACAATCTTTTTGGGGTGCAGTGAACAAAATCCTTTTTGGGGTGCAGTGAACAACATCCTTTTTGGGGTGCAGTGAACACAATCTTTTTGGGGTGGAGTGAACAACATCCTTTTTGGGGTGCAGTGAACAAAATCCTTTTTGGGGTGCAGTGAACAAAATCATTTTTGGGGTGCAGTGAACACAATCGTTTTGGGGTGCAGTGAACACAATCTTTGTGGGGTGCAGTGAACACAATCTTTTTGGGGTGGAGTGAACAACATCCTTTTTGGGGTGCAGTGAACAACATCCTTTTTGGGGTGCAGTGAACACAATCTTTTTGGGGTGCAGTGAACACAATCTTTGTGGGGTACAGTGAACAGAATCTTTGTGGGGTGCAGTGAACACAATCTTTGGGGGGTACAGTGAACACAATCTTTTTGGGGTGCAGTGAACACAATCTTTGTGGGGTGCAGTGAACACAATCTTTTTGGGGTGGAGTGAACAAAATCATTTTTGGGGTGCAGTGAACAACATCCTTTTTGGGGTGCAGTGATCAAAATCCTTTTTGGGGTGCAGTGAACACAATCTTTTTGGGGTGCAGTGAACAAAATCCTTTGTGGGGTGCAGTGAACAGAATATTTGTGGGGTGCAGTGAACACAATCTTTGGGGGGGTACAGTGAACACAATCTTTTTGGGGTGCAGTGAACACAATCTTTGTGGGGTACAGTGAACAGAATCTTTGTGGGGTGCAGTGAACACAATCTTTGGGGGGTACAGTGAACACAATCTTTTTGGGGTGCAGTGAACACAATCTTTGTGGGGTGCAGTGAACACAATCTTTGGGGGGGTACAGTGAACACAATCTTTTTGGGGTGCAGTGAACAACATCCTTTTAGGGTGCAGTGAACACAATCTTTGTGGGGTGCAGTGAACAACATCCTTTTAGGGTGCAGTGAACACAATCTTTGTGGGGTACAGTGAACAGAATCTTTGTGGGGTGCAGTGAACACAATCTTTGGGGGGTACAGTGAACACAATCTTTGTGAGGTGCAGTGAACACAATCTTTGTGGGGTGCAGTGAACACAATCATTGTGGGGTGCAGTGAACTCAATCTTTGTGGGGTACAGTGAACACAATCTCATACTTCTGAAGATTTGAGGGTGCTGCCTGTTCCATACTCCCCCTACTCCTCATCTAGCCTTTTAGGGGTACAAACAATAGTAATTGGGGCCTAGTGTGGTTGTGTACGTGTGATATACATACACTTTTTTTGGATCATATTTTCTATTCCGCTATTTAATCAAAAACCTTTGGGGATCAGTTAAATTGGGGGATAGTCTGTGTTGGTACGTGTGAGAGAGATCCACCTTTCCAAGTTGTTGGGGTTCATCTCATACTTCTGAAGGTTTGAGGGTGCTGCCTGTTCCATACTCCCCCTACTCCTAGCCTTTTAGGGGTACAAACAATAGTAATTGGGGCCTAGTGTGGTTGTGTACGTGTGATATACATACACTTTTTTTGGATCATATTTTCTATTCCGCTATTTAATCAAAAACCTTTGGGGATCAGTTAAATTGGGGGATAGTCTGTGTTGGTACGTGTGAGAGAGATCCACCTTTCCAAGTTGTTGGGGTTCATCTCATACTTCTGAAGGTTTGAGGGTGCTGCCTGTTCCATACCCCCCCTACTCCTCATCTAGCCTTTTAGGGGTACAAACAATAGTAATTGGGGCCTAGTGTGGTTGTGTACGTGTGATATACATACACTTTTTTTGGATCATATTTTCTATTCCGCTATTTAATCAAAAACCTTTGGGGATCAGTTAAATTGGGGGATAGTCTGTGTTGGTACGTGTGAGAGAGATCCACCTTTCCAAGTTGTTGGGGTTCATCTCATACTTCTGAAGGTTTGAGGGTGCTGCCTGTTCCATACTCCCCCTACTCCTCATCTAGCCTTTTAGGGGTACAAACAATAGTAATTGGGGCCCAGTGTGGTTGTGTACGTGTGATATACATACACTTTTTTTGGATCATATTTTCTATTCCGCTATTTAATCAAAAACCTTTGGGGATCAGTTAAATTGGGGGATAGTCTGTGTTGGTACGTGTGAGAGAGATCCACCTTTCCAAGTTGTTGGGGTTCATCTCATACTTCTGAAGGTTTGAGGGTGCTGCCTGTTCCATACTCCCCCTACTCCTCATCTAGCCTTTTAGGGGTACAAACAATAGTAATTGGGGCCCAGTGTGGTTGTGTACGTGTGATATACATACACTTTTTTTGGATCATATTTTCTATTCCGCTATTTAATCAAAAACCTTTGGGGATCAGTTAAATTGGGGGATAGTCTGTGTTGGTACGTGTGAGAGAGATCCACCTTTCCAAGTTGTTGGGGTTCATCTCATACTTCTGAAGGTTTGAGGGTGCTGCCTGTTCCATACCCCCCCTACTCCTCATCTAGCCTTTTAGGGGTACAAACAATAGTAATTGGGGCCTAGTGTGGTTGTGTACGTGTGATATACATACACTTTTTTTGGATCATATTTTCTATTCCGCTATTTAATCAAAAACCTTTGGGGATCAGTTAAATTGGGGGATAGTCTGTGTTGGTACGTGTGAGAGAGATCCACCTTTCCAAGTTGTTGGGGTTCATCTCATACTTCTGAAGGTTTGAGGGTGCTGCCTGTTCCATACCCCCCCTACTCCTCATCTAGCCTTTTAGGGGTACAAACAATAGTAATTGGGGCCTAGTGTGGTTGTGTACGTGTGATATACATACACTTTTTTTGGATCATATTTTCTATTCCGCTATTTAATCAAAAACCTTTGGGGATCAGTTAAATTGGGGGATAGTCTGTGTTGGTACGTGTGAGAGAGATCCACCTTTCCAAGTTTTTGGGGTTCATCTCATACTTCTGAAGATTTGAGGGTGCTGCCTGTTCCATACCCCCCCTACTCCTCATCTAGCCTTTTAGGGGTACAAACAATAGTAATTGGGGCCTAGTGTGGTTGTGTACGTGTGATATACATACACTTTTTTTGGATCATATTTTCTATTCCGCTATTTAATCAAAAACCTTTGGGGATCAGTTAAATTGGGGGATAGTCTGTGTTGGTACGTGTGAGAGAGATCCACCTTTCCAAGTTGTTGGGGTTCATCTCATACTTCTGAAGGTTTGAGGGTGCTGCCTGTTCCATACTCCCCCTACTCCTAGCCTTTTAGGGGTACAAACAATAGTAATTGGGGCCTAGTGTGGTTGTGTACGTGTGATATACATACACTTTTTTTGGATCATATTTTCTATTCCGCTATTTAATCAAAAACCTTTGGGGATCAGTTAAATTGGGGGATAGTCTGTGTTGGTACGTGTGAGAGAGATCCACCTTTCCAAGTTGTTGGGGTTCATCTCATACTTCTGAAGGTTTGAGGGTGCTGCCTGTTCCATACTCCCCCTACTCCTAGCCTTTTAGGGGTACAAACAATAGTAATTGGGGCCCAGTGTGGTTGTGTACGTGTGATATACATACACTTTTTTTGGATCATATTTTCTATTCCGCTATTTAATCAAAAACCTTTGGGGATCAGTTAAATTGGGGGATAGTCTGTGTTGGTACGTGTGAGAGAGATCCACCTTTCCAAGTTGTTGGGGTTCATCTCATACTTCTGAAGGTTTGAGGGTGCTGCCTGTTCCATACTCCCCCTACTCCTCATCTAGCCTTTTAGGGGTACAAACAATAGTAATTGGGGCCCAGTGTGGTTGTGTACGTGTGATATACATACACTTTTTTTGGATCATATTTTCTATTCCGCTATTTAATCAAAAACCTTTGGGGATCAGTTAAATTGGGGGATAGTCTGTGTTGGTACGTGTGAGAGAGATCCACCTTTCCAAGTTGTTGGGGTTCATCTCATACTTCTGAAGGTTTGAGGGTGCTGCCTGTTCCATACCCCCCCTACTCCTCATCTAGCCTTTTAGGGGTACAAACAATAGTAATTGGGGCCTAGTGTGGTTGTGTACGTGTGATATACATACACTTTTTTTGGATCATATTTTCTATTCCGCTATTTAATCAAAAACCTTTGGGGATCAGTTAAATTGGGGGATAGTCTGTGTTGGTACGTGTGAGAGAGATCCACCTTTCCAAGTTGTTGGGGTTCATCTCATACTTCTGAAGGTTTGAGGGTGCTGCCTGTTCCATACCCCCCCTACTCCTCATCTAGCCTTTTAGGGGTACAAACAATAGTAATTGGGGCCTAGTGTGGTTGTGTACGTGTGATATACATACACTTTTTTTGGATCATATTTTCTATTCCGCTATTTAATCAAAAACCTTTGGGGATCAGTTAAATTGGGGGATAGTCTGTGTTGGTACGTGTGAGAGAGATCCACCTTTCCAAGTTTTTGGGGTTCATCTCATACTTCTGAAGATTTGAGGGTGCTGCCTGTTCCATACCCCCCCTACTCCTCATCTAGCCTTTTAGGGGTACAAACAATAGTAATTGGGGCCTAGTGTGGTTGTGTACGTGTGATATACATACACTTTTTTTGGATCATATTTTCTATTCCGCTATTTAATCAAAAACCTTTGGGGATCAGTTAAATTGGGGGATAGTCTGTGTTGGTACGTGTGAGAGAGATCCACCTTTCCAAGTTGTTGGGGTTCATCTCATACTTCTGAAGGTTTGAGGGTGCTGCCTGTTCCATACTCCCCCTACTCCTAGCCTTTTAGGGGTACAAACAATAGTAATTGGGGCCTAGTGTGGTTGTGTACGTGTGATATACATACACTTTTTTTGGATCATATTTTCTATTCCGCTATTTAATCAAAAACCTTTGGGGATCAGTTAAATTGGGGGATAGTCTGTGTTGGTACGTGTGAGAGAGATCCACCTTTCCAAGTTGTTGGGGTTCATCTCATACTTCTGAAGGTTTGAGGGTGCTGCCTGTTCCATACCCCCCCTACTCCTCATCTAGCCTTTTAGGGGTACAAACAATAGTAATTGGGGCCTAGTGTGGTTGTGTACGTGTGATATACATACACTTTTTTTGGATCATATTTTCTATTCCGCTATTTAATCAAAAACCTTTGGGGATCAGTTAAATTGGGGGATAGTCTGTGTTGGTACGTGTGAGAGAGATCCACCTTTCCAAGTTGTTGGGGTTCATCTCATACTTCTGAAGGTTTGAGGGTGCTGCCTGTTCCATACTCCCCCTACTCCTCATCTAGCCTTTTAGGGGTACAAACAATAGTAATTGGGGCCCAGTGTGGTTGTGTACGTGTGATATACATACACTTTTTTTGGATCATATTTTCTATTCCGCTATTTAATCAAAAACCTTTGGGGATCAGTTAAATTGGGGGATAGTCTGTGTTGGTACGTGTGAGAGAGATCCACCTTTCCAAGTTTTTGGGGTTCATCTCATACTTCTGAAGATTTGAGGGTGCTGCCTGTTCCATACCCCCCCTACTCCTCATCTAGCCTTTTAGGGGTACAAACAATAGTAATTGGGGCCTAGTGTGGTTGTGTACGTGTGATATACATACACTTTTTTTGGATCATATTTTCTATTCCGCTATTTAATCAAAAACCTTTGGGGATCAGTTAAATTGGGGGATAGTCTGTGTTGGTACGTGTGAGAGAGATCCACCTTTCCAAGTTGTTGGGGTTCATCTCATACTTCTGAAGGTTTGAGGGTGCTGCCTGTTCCATACCCCCCCTACTCCTCATCTAGCCTTTTAGGGGTACAAACAATAGTAATTGGGGCCTAGTGTGGTTGTGTACGTGTGATATACATACACTTTTTTTGGATCATATTTTCTATTCCGCTATTTAATCAAAAACCTTTGGGGATCAGTTAAATTGGGGGATAGTCTGTGTTGGTACGTGTGAGAGAGATCCACCTTTCCAAGTTGTTGGGGTTCATCTCATACTTCTGAAGGTTTGAGGGTGCTGCCTGTTCCATACTCCCCCTACTCCTCATCTAGCCTTTTAGGGGTACAAACAATAGTAATTGGGGCCTAGTGTGGTTGTGTACGTGTGATATACATACACTTTTTTTGGATCATATTTTCTATTCCGCTATTTAATCAAAAACCTTTGGGGATCAGTTAAATTGGGGGATAGTCTGTGTTGGTACGTGTGAGAGAGATCCACCTTTCCAAGTTGTTGGGGTTCATCTCATACTTCTGAAGGTTTGAGGGTGCTGCCTGTTCCATACTCCCCCTACTCCTAGCCTTTTAGGGGTACAAACAATAGTAATTGGGGCCTAGTGTGGTTGTGTACGTGTGATATACATACACTTTTTTTGGATCATATTTTCTATTCCGCTATTTAATCAAAAACCTTTGGGGATCAGTTAAATTGGGGGATAGTCTGTGTTGGTACGTGTGAGAGAGATCCACCTTTCCAAGTTGTTGGGGTTCATCTCATACTTCTGAAGGTTTGAGGGTGCTGCCTGTTCCATACCCCCCCTACTCCTCATCTAGCCTTTTAGGGGTACAAACAATAGTAATTGGGGCCTAGTGTGGTTGTGTACGTGTGATATACATACACTTTTTTTGGATCATATTTTCTATTCCGCTATTTAATCAAAAACCTTTGGGGATCAGTTAAATTGGGGGATAGTCTGTGTTGGTACGTGTGAGAGAGATCCACCTTTCCAAGTTGTTGGGGTTCATCTCATACTTCTGAAGGTTTGAGGGTGCTGCCTGTTCCATACTCCCCCTACTCCTCATCTAGCCTTTTAGGGGTACAAACAATAGTAATTGGGGCCCAGTGTGGTTGTGTACGTGTGATATACATACACTTTTTTTGGATCATATTTTCTATTCCGCTATTTAATCAAAAACCTTTGGGGATCAGTTAAATTGGGGGATAGTCTGTGTTGGTACGTGTGAGAGAGATCCACCTTTCCAAGTTGTTGGGGTTCATCTCATACTTCTGAAGGTTTGAGGGTGCTGCCTGTTCCATACTCCCCCTACTCCTCATCTAGCCTTTTAGGGGTACAAACAATAGTAATTGGGGCCTAGTGTGGTTGTGTACGTGTGATATACATACACTTTTTTTGGATCATATTTTCTATTCCGCTATTTAATCAAAAACCTTTGGGGATCAGTTAAATTGGGGGATAGTCTGTGTTGGTACGTGTGAGAGAGATCCACCTTTCCAAGTTTTTGGGGTTCATCTCATACTTCTGAAGATTTGAGGGTGCTGCCTGTTCCATACCCCCCCTACTCCTCATCTAGCCTTTTAGGGGTACAAACAATAGTAATTGGGGCCTAGTGTGGTTGTGTACGTGTGATATACATACACTTTTTTTGGATCATATTTTCTATTCCGCTATTTAATCAAAAACCTTTGGGGATCAGTTAAATTGGGGGATAGTCTGTGTTGGTACGTGTGAGAGAGATCCACCTTTCCAAGTTGTTGGGGTTCATCTCATACTTCTGAAGGTTTGAGGGTGCTGCCTGTTCCATACTCCTGCTCCTACTGCTCAACCATCCTTTTAGGGGTACAAACAATAGTAATTGGGGCCTAGTGTGGTTGTGTACGTGCGAGATACATACACTTTTTTTGATCATATTTCCTATTCCGCTATTCAATAAAAACCTTTGAGGATCAATTGAATTGCGGGATAGTCTGTGTCGGTACGTGTGAGATCCACCTTTCCAAGTTTTTGGGGTTCATCTCATACTTCTGAAGATTTGAGGGTGCTGCCTGTTCCATACTCCTCCTCCTACTCCTCATCCATCCTTTTAGGGGTACAAACAATAGTAATTGGGGCCTAGTGTGGTTGTGTACGTGCGAGATACATACACTTTTTTTGATCATATTTCCTATTCCGCTATTCAATAAAAACCTTTGAGGATCAATTGAATTGCGGGATAGTCTGTGTCGGTACGTGTGAGATCCACCTTTCCAAGTTTTTGGGGTTCATCTCATACTTCTGAAGATTTGAGGGTGCTGTCTGTTCCATACTCCTCCTACTCCTCATCCATCCTTTTAGGGGTAGAAACAATAGTAATTGGGGCCTAGTGTGGTTTTGTACGTGCGAGATACATACACTTTTTTGGATCATATTTCCTATTCCGCTATTCAATAAAAACCTTTCTAGGGCAAGATCTTAAATTACAGAAATATGAGGAGACCGTCAAATAAGGGCCGTGGCCTGGGTCGTGGTGCTGCTGGTAGAGCTCCTGTTGCAAGGAGAGGACGTGGTCGATCTGTGCCAGCTACACGCACAAGTGAAACACCTTCCTCAAGTGTGAGTAGGCGACAGAACCTGCATCAGTATTTGTTAGGGCATCAAACGCCCCTAGAAGTGATGAGGCCAGAACAAGTTGAGGCGATAGTAGATTGGTTTGCTGCTGACAGTGCCTCCAGTTCCTTCACATTGTCTCCCACCCAGTCTACTGCAGAAAGGTCAGAGTTGGCACCTGCAGCCAATGTCCAACCGTCTTTCACCTCACCCCCTTGCAAATCAGGCCAGCAGTCTGAGCCCCAAGCCATACAGCAGTCTCTTATTCTTTTTGAGGACTCTGTCAGCAGGGTTTCCCAGGGCCATCCACCTAGCCCTGCCCCAGAAGTGGAAGAGATTGAGTGCAGCGATGCCCAACCACTTATTTCTCAAGATGAGTACATGCAAGGATCATCGCAGCACGTCTCCGATGATGACGAAACGCAGGTGCCAACTGCTGCGGCGTTCAGCATTGTGGAGACCGACAAGGAGGGCAGGGGTGAAGACTGGGTGGAAGATGATGTGGAGGACGATGAGGTCCTCGACCCCACATGGAATGAACGTCATGCAGGTGACCTGAGTAGTTTGGAGGAAGAGGCGGTGGTCGCACAGAGCCACCAGCACAGCAGAAGAGGGAGCAGGGTGCAGAAGCGGAGCGGCCATGCCCTAGACACTACGCCCGCTACTGCCCAACGCAGCAAGGGAACGAGCGCACCAAAGTCAGCTCAAAGGAGTTCTCTAGCGTGGAAGTTCTTTAGAAAATGTGCTGATGACAGGACACGAGTGGTTTGCACCCTGTGCAATCAGAGCTTGAAGCGAGGCATAAACCTTCTCAACCTGAGCACAACCTGCATGATCAGGCATCTAAGTGCAAAGCACGAGCTGCAGTGGAGTACACACCTTCAAAACCAAGAAACGTCTCTGGCTCATCCTGCTTCCTCTTCTGCTGCAGTCTCGGCCGCTCCAGCCACATCTGTAGTGATACCGGCACCTGCCACCCCGCAAACAGACGATCTGTCAGCAACACCACCACCTGGGTCACCAACAACCATCTCCACAATGTCCCGTGGAAGCGTTCAGCTTTCCATCTCCCAAACACTTGAGAGGAAGAGGAAGTACCTTCCTACCCACCCGCGATCCCTGGCCCTGAATGCCAGCATTTCAAAATTATTGGCCTTTGAAATGCTGTCATTCCGTCTGGTGGAGACGCACAGTTTTAAAAACCTTATGTCGGTGGCTGTCCCACAGTACGTCGTGCCCAGCCGCCACTACTTTTCCAGGCAAGCCATCCCTTCCCTGCACAACCAAGTGGGGGAAAATATCAGGTGTGCACTGCGCAACGCCATCTGTGCCAAGGTCCACCTAACTACGGATACGTGGACCAGTAAGCACGGTCAGGGGCGTTATATCTCCCTAACGGCACACTGGGTAAATGCAGTGGCGGATGGGCCTGAGGCGGATAGCAATTTGGCGCATGTCCTTCCACCACCGAGGATTGCAGGGCGCTTCAGTTTGCCTCCTGTTCCTAACTCCTCCTACTCCGCTTCCTCATCCTCTACCGCCTCCTCATCCGGACAGCGTAACACCTTCACCACCAACTTCAGCACGGCCAGGGGTAAACGACAGCAGGCAGTTTTACAACTTGCCTGTTTGGGGGACAAACCACACACCGCGCAGGAGTTGTGGAGGAGCATGGAACAGCAGACAAATGAGTGGTTGCTGCCAGCGAGCCTCAAGCCCGGCCTGGTGGTGTGCGATAACGGGCGAAATCTCATAGCAGCTCTGGGCCTAGCCGGTTTGACGCACATCCCTTGCCTGGCGCATGTGCTGAATTTGGTGGTGCAGAGGTTCCTTAAAAACTACCCCGATATGTCAGAGCTGCTGCAGAAAGTGCGGGCCGTTTGTGCGCACTTTCGGCGTTCTCACCCTGCTGCTGCTCGCCTGGCAGCGCTGCAGCGTAACTTCGGCCTT
Source organism: Pelophylax lessonae (assembly GCF_965119305.1). NCBI lineage: Eukaryota > Metazoa > Chordata > Amphibia > Anura > Ranidae > Pelophylax > Pelophylax lessonae. The sequence continues at coordinate 234,611,234 of NC_138776.1, forward strand.
CCCGCTCACCGCCTCATATGTGACGTGCCCACAAGGTGGAACTCCACCTTGCACATGCTGGAAAGACTGTGCGAGCAGCAGCAGGCCATAGTGGAGTTTCAGCTGCAGCACGCACGCGTGAGTCGCTCTGCGGAACAGCACCACTTCACCACCAATAACTGGGCCTCCATGCGAGACCTGTGTGCCTTGTTGCGCTGTTTTGAGTACTCCACCAACATGGCCAGTGGCAATGACGCCGTTCTCAGCTTAACTATCCCACTTCTATGCCTCCTTGAAAAAACAATTCGGGCGATGATGGAAGAGGATGTGGCACAGGATGAGGAGGAGGAGGAGGATGAAGAGGTAACATTTCCAAGGCTTTCAGGGCAGTCATTCGCAAGGGGCTCCGAGGGTGGGTTCCTGCACACGCAAACGCCAGGGACGCAATTGTCCAGCAGGGGCACAGTTCTGGAGGATGAGGAGGATGAGGAGGAGGAGGAGCTGGAGGAGGAGATGGAACCATGTTCACAGCAGGGTGGCACCCAGGCCAGCTCATGGCCATCACTGGTGCGTGGCTGGGGGGATACAGAGGACACGGACGATACACCTCCCACAGAGGACAGCCTTTCGTTGCCTCTGGGCAGCCTGGCACACATGAGCGATTACATGCTGCAGTGTCTCCACAACGACCGCCGAGTTGCCCACATTCTAACTTGTGCTGATTACTGGGTGGCCACGCTGCTGGATCCCCGTTACAAGGACAACGTACCGTCCTTAATTCACTCACTGGAGTGCGATCGCAAGATGCGCGAGTACAAGCGCACGCTGGTAGACGCCATGCTGCTGGCATTCCCATCTGACAGCGGGGCCACAGTGGAAGCACAAGGCAGAGGAGGAGGAGGAGGAGGTCGCCAACGCAACCAGGGCACCGCCAGCACCTCAGAAGGCAGGGTTAGCATGGCCGAAATGTGGAAAAGCTTTGTCAGCACGCCACAACAAACAGCAGCACCAGCAGCTCAGATGGAACGTCTTAGCAGGAGGCAGCATTTTACCAACATGGTGGAGCAGTATGTGTGCACACGCCTACATGTAGTGAATGACGGGTCTGCCCCCTTCAACTTCTGGGTCTCCAAATTGGGCACATGGCCTGAGCTTGCCCTTTACGCCTTGGAGGTGCTGGCGTGCCCTGCAGCCAGTGTATTATCTGAACGGGTATTTAGCACGGCTGGGGGCGTTATAACAGACAAGCGCAGCCGCCTGTCCAGAGACAATGTGGACAAGCTCACGTTCATTAAAATGAACCAGGCATGGATCCCACGGGACTTTTCCGTACCTTATGCAGAATAGCAATGGATACCGACCTTACCCACCCATTGTTCCATTTTTGCTCTTTCTCACTCTTTTGGGGTGTACCCTCATTTAAAATTTTTGAAAAGAAGCAGTGTTGGCTACCTCGTCCTCCTCCTCAGGGCCAGATTAATGTAGGGGCTATTGGAGCTGCAGCTCCAGGCCCCTACCTTTTATATAGGCCCCGGGTTGGCCATATTCACTGTTACCGCTCTTCTGTCACTTGTAAACACAGAAGTCTGGCTTCTATGCTCGCTTCCCCAGGCAGCACCCTCAGAACCTCCCCACACAGCGTGAAGGCCGGACAAGGAGGGACAGTTGGCGATGCATGGATGTGTTTATGGGCTTCAGAGACAGCATCCCATGTTGAATTAGGCATGCATGGCTGCACCCTTCCTCCTCTGGGTGCATGGCAAGGCACGGCCCTTAAGGCCCTTCAAAATCCTCAGCACCAAGCCCATGATGCTGTTAATCCGGCCCTGGTCCTCCTCCACCGCCGCTTCCACCTACACCGCCCATAGGTGTGCGCAGCCTATTGCATTAAGGTGTGCACCCCAAAGTTGAAATACACATGCATGTGTTTGCCAGCAGGGAGAGTAATGTATCGGGGCCATGTACCTGTAGGCAAGGAGAAATAGAGCAGAGCAGGTCCCAGGGAGATCTTTCCCATCTCCTCACTGGCAATGCTATGTGCCCTAGGTGATTAGGGTGTGCCCAGGCACACCCAGCACACCCTGTGCGCACGCCTATGTCACCGCCACATCCACCACCACCTCAACCTCCCTCCTACTCCATATGGGCCTCGTCCTTCAGAGATGAAGAAGAACATTGTTTTATTTTTCTGGTTTTTTTTGTTGTTTTAAGTTATTTCCCTATCCACATTTGTTTGCAGAGCACTTGCCATGCTCTTAATTACGTTTTGCTGCCATTTGCAGCACTCTAGCCCTTTCCTTTGGTGTTTTAGAGCCATTTTAGTGCCTTAAAGTTCGGGTCCCCATTGACTTCAATGGGGTTCGGTGTCCGGGAAAAGTTCGGTAAAAGTCCGGGACACGGACCCGGACTTTTTTTTAAAGTTCGGCCGAACCCGTCGAACACGGACATCTAGGTGTCCGCTCAACCCTATTCTTGGGCACTGGTGAGGTCCCCTCACTCCTAGTGAGTTCTTCTGCCTCAGGAGCTTATGAGAGAGGACCTGGTCACTGGAAACATCACCTCCACCTCCACCTCCACCTCCTTTATTTTCATAGTAGCTAGTTTCTGGAATAATAATTTTTTTAACAAAAATAGCCCATTAATATTAATACATGTCGCTTGACAAAACCGCTATTTGCATATTTATGAGTTGAACAGTGTATTTGTTTAGTGAAAATCTTACTTATAAAACTGCTGCCTGTGCATTGTCATCTTTACTAAGGGCATCTGAAGCCGCAGTGTAAGACTTAGTGACCTTCTTCCTGCTTGCTGTTCATTCTGGCTACCCAGAATGCAGCAGGAAATCCCGCACATGGGCAGTACTATGCTTTAGGCATAGTACAGGTTGCTATAGAGACATCGGCTCAGGAGGAAGTTGCCGCCCTCTATATCTCTTCCCCTCCTCCCTGAAGACACAAGAGAGAGAGAGAGAGTCAGATAGAAACACAGATAGCAATGAAAGTGCCCCATCAGAGTTGCCCTCTAATTACACGGACAAAAATGTTGCCATCACATTGCCCTAAATAGAATATCACCCACCACATTTCACCAATAATAATGCCCCCATCACAGGTCTGCTTTCACAATGCTGCCATCACATTTCCCCCATCACAGTGCTGCTATGATATTGCCCACCATCACAGTGCGACATACACCCACCCACCCACAGAGATGCCACCAATAGCAGTGCCATCACATTGCTACCCCCTTGACAGTGCTGCCTCTATCAGTGTACATTCCATCCATCACATTGCTTCACACATTACAGTGTGACATACACCCACCCATCCATCCACATTGCTGCAAAAATCAAAGCGCTGATTGATCTGCAACGATCTGACTCCCACTCCGCTATTGAGGACGATAGGGTAACACTGGCAAAAATAGCAGTGTTTCCCTTCTTAAAGATGGCTCCGGACGCGTTTGACTCCGCCTCTCTTGCGTCATTTCCGGTTTGGAAAAAACGCGATATGAGGAGAGGCCTGCCGCACGTCACTGCCCATTGCCTTCTGGGAGTGATTACAAACAGCTCCCATGAGGCAATGCAGAACAGGAAGTCACGACAGCGGCCACGGCCGAGGAGGGGGAAGGAAGGAGGAAGTGAACATTAGTATGCACTAAAAATAAGGTAAGAAACACCGAAAAAAAAAATGCCCAATTGTTGTTGAGAATGGACAGCCCGAACTAAAACTTTAAAGTTTTGAAACAGGGTGGAACTCCACTTTAACTTTAGGGACTTTTAAACAGAAAAAATATTCAAATGTGCACGTCTTCATCAGGTAATCATTATCACATTGCCTTTTTTTTTTTTCAATTTTCTTTATTAATAAGACAACATAAAACATGCAGTAAAACAGATGAGTGTACCCAACTAAAGACGCCCAACATAAAATCTCTCAATGATCCCAGAAAGCCGGGGGCTGAGGGAAGCAACACCAGGCTGAAAGCTTCATAACGATTGTGGACAGCGAAGGACACTGCTGTACCACTGTTTTCTCTTTTCGTAGACTAAACCGGAAGAAGGAGGAAAAGGAGAAAAGGAGGAGAAAAAGAAAGGGAAAAGGGGGAAAAGGAGAAGGACAGAGAGGAGGGGAAAAGAGGGAGAAGGGAAGAAAGAAAAAGAAGGGGGATGAGGAAGGTGGGTGGAATAATGAATTACAAATCCAACCAGTGCAAAAAGGGACACCAATGTCCGAAAGCCAGTGAGACTCATCGCGAGAAGAGATTTTCATCAGAGTATACAAACATGTTCCATAGAGTCCACGTGTCACGGGGTAATGTGGCAGAGCCTGACGTAAGAGGAGTGGCTTACCGGGTAACTGGGATGGCACAGGTTCACCAGAGGCGCGGAGTCTAAGTGTTAGCCGGTTTTCACCAGGGCCCCAGATGGTGGGGATGGACTTGGCTGCTTGCTAACACCAGGTCACGGTCCCCCGGATTCCCTGGTGGAGCCAGGATCAGGTCCAGGACCTATAGCCGGTAGCGGATAAACAGATCAGGATCAGGCAGGAGAATAGTCAGGACAAGCCAAAGTCAAGGCGGGCAGCAGGTAATCAGAATCCAAAGACAAGCCGGGTCAGGTAAACAGGAACAGCAGAATATAAACAGGCACAGGAAACAGGAGAGCTGATGATAACACAGCAACCACCTGGAGTGACTGCTGTGTTTAAATAGGCTGTTTTTGGCACCAATTTAGTAGCCTCAAACTATTCTAAGGTAGCCTTGAACTTATTCCAAGGTAGCCTCAAACTATTGCAAGGTAGCCTCGAACTACTGCAAGGTAGCCTCGAGCTATTGTAAGGTAGCCTCTAGTTATTCAAGGTGCCTCTTCGTACGCGCATGCGCATAGGAATTCGCCGGTTAGCGGCGCCAGTGCGCCTGCGCAGGGTATTGATTCCCTGACACCACGTTTTGTTATGCACCTCGCGTTTATGTTGGTTCGTCAATACGAGATCCTCCATGGAATTCAACTCCTCATCCTTGTAGAGCAGAACCCAATGGACAGATGTTGCGGATCCCTACACCTAAGGGAAAAACATGACTTGGTAGCGTTCAGAAGGTGTCATGGGATTGGCCTTTTGTAGATTTCGGAAGATATATTAGTGACATGAAGAAGAAAAAATTCTGGGTAATATGGAACAAAATAATCTGTGAATATCTGAATAATCTGGTGGATATTATTCCAGTAGTAACTGAGCCAAGAGCAGGACCAAAAGACAAGCAGGAGTTGTTCCTCCTGGCAGTGCCAGCACCTACTGTATTCAGGGCTGCTGTTAGAAATCGCGGGGCCCTGTACAGACTACCTGGCAGGGCCCCCCCAAGAAAATATTAAAGATATATTTAGCTAAAATTACAACAAAATCACTATTAGCGGACACAAATATAACATAACTCACATAATTCATGCAAAATCTAAAAAAACTGTTAAATAAAAATGAAGATGAATTGAGAAAAATATACAGGCTGAGCAGTTGGATCTCAGTGATCAGAGAGACAGAGAGAGAGAAACAAAGTTATGTAACGTTTTTAGTATAGGCTGGATTTGCAGCTGCAAAATCTCCACTCAGTAGTCATGTAGAGATGTGTTGAATACCAGATCCAACTCTCCAGGACTCATCACCGTGGGCCTGTCAGCTTCAACATACAGATATATACACACTCAATGAGATGTTCCTGGAGTGATAGGATGTATATGATAGTATGAAGGTGATATGCTGAAGGGACAGGTGTGAACAGTGACAAGGATGGTAATCACTTGATAGGTTTGTATAGGAGAGTTCAAGATGGTATTTAGGAATGCAGATAGGTTAGTATTGAGTATGCTAATAGGTGGTGAGGACAGCAGATGACAAATACAGGATAGAGTAACCCAGTGCAAGGATAGATAGTAGTAGACAGGAGAGCTAGCAATCTATGCAGCAGTGCAGATGATAGATGGTAGTAGGCTCAAGAGCTAGCAATCTATGTAACAGTGCAGATGATAGGATAGTATGGATAGGTAGTAACAGTCCTTAATGTGCATAGGTAGATAGTGCAATAAGGTTATGGAGGGTTCCCCTGCGGGGTACTTATCACTTGTAATGTTAGTAGTTTAGAGAGGTCCAGTAGATGAGGAATGGTCCGGTAGCGAGTTACAGGGATCAGTAGCGAGGTTCCGGTCTGCTCCAGGTAAAGGGAATAGCTGGAGGTTCCGATCGGGAGACAGGCTTGAAAGCATGTGGATATCAAGGCAGGATGAACGAACAGTGTGAGTGAGACCGCCGGTGGTTGAAATAGCCGATCTGCGGCGCTCAGCAGTGACATCATCGTTCTTAAAGGTATATGCGTACCACCTGAAGAGAAAGGTGGGACGCATTACAGAGGAAAGTGGTGATTAAGGGTACCGGAGGTACCGGAATCTTACAGTACCCCCCCCCCCTTAAGGCCGGCTCCGGAAGGCCTATAGGACAGGTTTCTCTGGGTGTTTCGAGTGAAAGTTCCGTATAAGTCTAGGCGCATGAATATCAGAGGTATCTAACCAGGTGTCGTCTTGGGGTCCATAGTTCTTTCATCTTATGAGATACTGGAGTCTTCCTCTATGGATGCGAGAATCCAAAATTTCCTTGATCTCATACTCTTCTCCGCCTTCAACTTGTATTGGAGGTGGAGGCAAGATGGTAAGCCTTATTCCTTGGTTAGGAACATGGGGCTTCAGTAGCGACACATGGAAGATGGGATGGATCTTGAGATCTGCTGGTAGGGTGAGCTGTACTGCAGCTTTTCCGATAAGTTTTTTAATTGGGAAGGGTCCCAAAAATAAAGGTCCAAGCTTCTTGCTAGGGATTTTTATTCTTAAGTTCTTTGTCGATAGCCAAACAAGGTCCCCAATAGCATACTGAGGAGAAGGTCTTCTACGAAGGTCGTAGTACTTTTTTTGTTGACTGTGAGCGTGTGATATAGTGGTATTGAGTAAGCCCAAAGGTAATCCGAGGCTACTGGATTACTCGATGGCAGGATACGTGGTGGAAGAAGAGTGGGATGAAACCCATAGTTCAAGTAGAACGGACTTTGCTTCGTGGTACTGTGGGTTGCGTTGTTGTAAGCAAATTCTGCTAGAGGAAGGAGATCCACCCAATCATCCTGCAAGTATGATGTGTAGCAACGTAGATATTGCTCAATGCACTGGTTGACTCTTTCAGTCTGTCCGTTGGTCTGAGGATGGTAGGGAGAAGTGAGCTTTCGCTCAATGCGTAAAATTTGACAAAGTGCTTGCCAAAATTTAGAGATGAATTGTGAACCACGGTCGGACAAAAGAGTTTTTGGAATTCCATGCAACTTAAACACATGTTTCATCAGTAGTTCCGCTGTTTGTTTAGATGAAGGTAGTCTACGGATAGCAATGAAATGTGCCATCTTTGTCAAGTGGTCCACTGACCCTAGGATGGTATTAAATCCTTTAGAGGGTGGTAGTTCTACTATGAAATATAAGGACACGACTTCCCATGGAACCTGGGGTATTGGTAGACTACAAAGTAGTCCAGATGGTTTTGTAGTGTCAATTTTGGACCTTGCACAGATGTCACATGAAGAAACAAATTTTTGTACAGACGTCTTCATATCAGGCCACCAAAACTGCCTGGTGAGCAAATTAAAGGTTTTCGTTATACCCATATGTCCTGCCATGGGCACATCATGCGATAACTCCAAGATCTTGGTGCGCATAGTTGGGGGTATGTAGAGTTTGTCATTGTAATAGAGGAAACCTTCTGCATCAGTACTTAGTTGTGGTGGAGGTGAATCCATTCTTATACTGTGCAAAATCTCTTCCTTCAAAGAACGGACAACACCAATAATGCGTTCATAGGGTATTATGGGAATGGAAGGGATTTCGGCGCAGTTATCTTCGGTTAATCGTGATAGCGCATCCGCTTTTTTATTCTTGTCTGCAGGCGTGTAGGTCACTAGGAAATTAAATCTTAAAAAGAATAATGACCATCGTACCTGCCGGTGAGAGAGAGTCTTGTTAGTCTGGAGGTATTGAAGGTTTTTATGATCTGTATATATGAGTATTGGTAACTGGGTACCTTCGAGCAGATTTCGTCAATTCTCCAGTGCCAATTTTATGGCAAGCAACTCCTTTTCACCCACTGGGTAATTCACCTCTGGGCTGCTTAGTGATTTTGAAAAGAAAGCAACTGGGTGGAGTGATGAAGTGTTTGTTGGTCGTTGGGAGAGAACTGCTCCTACTGCCATATTTGACGCATCTACCTCTAGAATATATTGGAGGGATGGGTCTGGATGGCGTAGTATGGGAGCAGAAGTAAAGCTTGATTTTAACAAGCAGAAGGCTTGATTTGCTTCTTCTGACCATTTGAATGTTTTTTTTATACTTGTCAGTTGTGTGAGAGGTCTCACAATAGCGGAAAAGTTCTTGATGAACTTCCTATAGAAGTTCGAGAATCCAAGGAATCGCTGTAGGGCCTTACGAGTTGTTGGTATAGGCCAGTCTAGAATACAGGATATCTGATATCTTACTTATATCCATCTTAATTCCAGTTTTGGATATGAAGTATCCTAGAAATAATATTTCTTCTCTATGAAATAGACATTTTTTTAATTTCACATATAGTCTATGTGAGAGCAGTCTGGACAACACAAGTCTTACATGTTTTATGTGTTCCGGCATAGATCGAGAATAAATAAGTATATTGTCTAGGTATACTACAACACAGACATCAAGTAAGTCTCTAAAGATGTCGTTTATGAATCTTTGGAAAGCTGCGGGAGCATTACATAGCCCGAATGGCATCACAAGGTATTCGAATAGTCAGTATTAGGTTCTGAATGCTGTTTTCCACTCATCCCCGTCACGGATTCGGATTAGGTTGTATGCCCCTTTTGGGTCTAATTTGGTGAAATAAGTAGCCCCACGCACCTGTTCAATAAGTTCAGGGATGAGCGGCAAAGGATAGCGATCCTTTATCGTAATCGTGTTTAATTGCCTATAATCGATAATAGGCCTGAGACTGGAATCCTTATTGCGGACAAAGAAAAGTCCTGCAGCAGTGGAAGAAGTAGAGGGTCTAATGAACCCCTTTGTCAAATTCTCATCCAAGTATTCCTTGAGATGAGAAAGTTCATCCTGTGAAAGAGGATAAACATGACCGAAAGGCAATTTGCTGTTAGGGAGTAGATCGATAGTGCAATCGTAATCCCTATGGGGAGGCAACACTTGAGCATTTTTCTCAAGGAACACTTCGGACAGATCCTGATAGCATAGTGGTGCAATTTCATCTGACACCACAGACAGAATCTTCCCATAAGATGGGAGGTTACACGTATTCTCACAATAGTGAGAAGGGAAAACCAAAGTCCGTTTATTCCAATCTATGATTGGTTGGTGTGTGTGTAACCAGGGAAGTCCCAAAATAATAGGAAAATGGGGTGAGGATAGTATATCAAAGGTGATGGTCTCCACATGTGATTCGTTGGTAGTGGCAAGGAGTGCCTGTGTCTGGTTGGTGATTGGACCAGAAGACAGTGGAATACCATTAATAAAACTAACAGAAACAGGCTTAGATTTTGAAATAATAGGTATTTTATTGAAGGTAACAAAGCGTGTATCAATATAGTTTCCACAAGATCCAGTGTCGACCATAGCCTTGGTGGTGATCCTAGTTTGGTCCCAATGTAATATTAAATGAACAAAAAGATAGGGGTTAGAAAAGGAAGTTGTTAATCCTCCCAGCAAGAGAACACTCACCCTCTTTTTTGCGGGCAAGGGGACAGGTGCTTATCAGATGATCCGAGGATGCGCAGTACATGCAGAGATTTCTGGATGTTCTTCTAGCCCGTTCAGTAGTCGTTAAAGGTGGGCGTATGGTTCCTACATCCATGGGAGTAGGGTCAACGGCCGAAATCTGAGAAGGACTAGACAATGGCTTTCCCATCTTTTCAGCCCTTCTTTCTCGCAGTCGTCTGTCGATGTTGATACTAAGTTGTATCAAGGCCTCCAAGGTGCCAGGTAAATCCGCTCGGGCGAGCTCGTCTTTAACAGCTTCCGATAACCCGAGTCTGAATTGAGTTCGCAAAGATGTGTCATTCCACCCTGAATCAAGGGTCCATCTTTTGAACTCAGATACAAAGTCTTCTACAGGTCTCCTTCCTTGTTTTAAGGCCCTCAACTGAATATCAGCAGTACTCTGCCTATTGGGGTCATCGTATAAACTAGAGAGTTCCGCTAGAAATAAGGAATAGGTGTTAAGAATCTGATCATTATTCTCAAAGAGAGAGTCTGCCCAGGCCCGTGGATCACCCGTCAAGTATGAAATAACAGTACAGACTTTTATTTGATCAGTGGGGTATGTACGAGGTTTTAAAAAAAGCAATTGACATGCGTTTTTGAATTCACTAAATTTTTTCCGATCACCTGTAAACACTATAGGAGAGTTTATTTTAGGTTCAGGAGGCTGAACAGCAGTAAGCCGTGAGAGCTGGGTTACCTGCTGTGTCAGAGTCTGATTCTTTTCTTGTACGTCAGTCAGAGCAAGTATTAACGCTTTTACTTGTTGTGTTAATTGTGTCACTTGAGTGGGTAATTTTGCTGAATCCATTTTTAAGGTTCGTTCAATCTGTAACGCTCCTGCGTTTTTATTATAGGCTGGATTTGCAGCTGCAAAATCTCCACTCAGTAGTCATGTAGAGATGTGTTGAATACCAGATCCAACTCTCCAGGACTCATCACCGTGGGCCTGTCAGCTTCAACATACAGATATATACACACTCAATGAGATGTTCCTGGAGTGATAGGATGTATATGATAGTATGAAGGTGATATGCTGAAGGGACAGGTGTGAACAGTGACAAGGATGGTAATCACTTGATAGGTTTGTATAGGAGAGTTCAAGATGGTATTTAGGAATGCAGATAGGTTAGTATTGAGTATGCTAATAGGTGGTGAGGACAGCAGATGACAAATACAGGATAGAGTAACCCAGTGCAAGGATAGATAGTAGTAGACAGGAGAGCTAGCAATCTATGCAGCAGTGCAGATGATAGATGGTAGTAGGCTCAAGAGCTAGCAATCTATGTAACAGTGCAGATGATAGGATAGTATGGATAGGTAGTAACAGTCCTTAATGTGCATAGGTAGATAGTGCAATAAGGTTATGGAGGGTTCCCCTGCGGGGTACTTATCACTTGTAATGTTAGTAGTTTAGAGAGGTCCAGTAGATGAGGAATGGTCCGGTAGCGAGTTACAGGGATCAGTAGCGAGGTTCCGGTCTGCTCCAGGTAAAGGGAATAGCTGGAGGTTCCGATCGGGAGACAGGCTTGAAAGCATGTGGATATCAAGGCAGGATGAACGAACAGTGTGAGTGAGACCGCCGGCGGTTGAAATAGCCGCTCTGCGGCGCTCAGCAGTGACATCATCGTTCTTAAAGGTATATGCGTACCACCTGAAGAGAAAGGTGGGACGCATTACAGAGGAAAGTGGTGATTAAGGGTACCGGAGGTACCGGAATCTTACAAGTTACAATTTACAAATAAACTCCTGAGCAGAGATAACATTAGAGCCAGTGCTGGGAGGGGGGCCCACACAAGGGAGGGGGATTAGTGAGGGACGACTGTCTCTTTCTAAGCAGATAAAAGCTGATAGCAGGGAGAGGGACAGATCAGATTCAGGTGCTGGAGGAAGATTTCTGTATTTGTTGTCCATCACTAATCCCCCTCTCTGTGTGGGCCCCCCTGTGTGCTCGGGCCCCCTACAAGAGGGCTGGTGGTCCCCCTCTATCAGCCGCCCTGACTGTATCTGAAGTAGTCGGAAAACACATTGCCCGTTCCTATCTGATCCTCTCTTAAGAAGTATTTCTTAGTGAGCAGAGGAAAAGTGTAGGGACTCTATGATACCTCCAAAAGCTTTTAGTAAGCCTTTTTCAGAATACCACTAGCTGTTTTGCAGTGCAGAAGATTTGATTTGCTGGGTTTTTAGTCCAATATTAATATTATTTTTTTTTAAATTGAAAGTGAAAATATATTAACAGCAAATGCTTGAACCTTTACATATTTCTTGGGAAAGCTTGATGACTCCTTGTGAACCTTCAACATAAACAGCTCAGATACAGGATGTATAGTTTTATCCCAGATAGCAAGTGACGCTTGGACTTTAACCTTAGTACCACCAAGTTCAAAATGACTCATACTCTTTATTAACTGTTTTTTTACTGTCACGTTTTACTGTTTCATTTTATGATGTTGTTAGAAGTTCTTGTCTTTATTGTGCCATGGATAATATAAAATGTCACTTGCTAATCTTATTCTATCCTTTCTATTAAAGAAAAATTGCACAGTATTTTCAACAAGGCTGTCTATTGTCTAAACTCAAGAATACAAAATGTATATAATGCAGTTCACCAGTTCTTAGATATAATGGCTGCATTCATTTGTCAGGCATTCTTTACTTTATTTTCTAGTAATCTTTCTCCTGTCCTGGGGGTGACAACACTCACTACTGCATCTATGGAAGGGTAACATTGTTACCCTGTGACAGGAAGTGGGCTAGGACTTACAGAAGCTCCCTGTCTTCTCATCTCCATAGAGTAAGATTACCATCTGTCACAGGGCTGGGACAAGGAGTGGGCAGGAGGGGAAGCTGCCCTGGACACTGTGGTATCATGTGAGGTGGGGGGCACCACAAGGAGGTTGGGGGATGGGATTTATGTTGGAAGAAGATAAGAATTGTTCTAGGAGGGGAAATTTGGGGAGGTGGGCTAGGAGTGGTTATTTGAGGGGATCTTTTATTGGGATGGGGGAAGAAGATTTGTGCTAGGAGGGGGAATTTTGAGGGGGTTGTGCTAGAAAAGGTAATGTGGTGGTGGTGGTGAAGGGGGGGGGGGGTATTTTTGTGCTAGGAGCAGATTTTTTTTGTGGGGGGGCTTTGTGCTACCAGGGATTATTTGGGGTATGTGTGCTATGAGGGGGCATTTGTTTTTTTTTTTTGCTAGGATGGGGGATTTGGGAGAATTTGTGCTGGGAGGGGGGATTTGGAGTGGGGGGAGAGAGAGTGTGTGCCCAGAGGTGTAATATGAGGGGCAGAGGATATGTACTAAGAGGGGGAAATTTAGGGGGGATTTAAACTGGGGGCATATATGGTATGAGACCATTTGGGCTGGTGGGTTGGGGGGGGGGGCAAAGACCTGTACTGGGAAGGGGATTTCAGCAGGTGGCAGATTTGTACTGGGAGGACGGGGAATTTATGTTTAGAAGTGGGCATGCGGATTAGTGCTCTATTTATTTGGGGGGAGGGATTTTTGCTGATACATACTCATATATCTTGGGTGGCGCAATTTAGTATGTTCACCCTGGGCTCTAGATGACCTTGTCCAGGCACTGATCTGTCAAATTTTTCAGGGACAGTTTCTGTTGTTGGGGATCTTTCCCTGGGAAAAGGGCATCCCCAGATTCGACCCTGGGAGCTGACAATGTACACTTCACAGTGCACGAGCTTCAATTCATCACACTGCCCAGTTCAAAAATGGCGCCGGCAGAGCAATTTGTGTGTGTGTGGCTATTGATGAGGCCGTGCATGTGCAAACTAATTTAGTTATGCTTTGTGGACTGACACTTGAACAGCATGGCTGAAGCAGTCTGCTTGTGGGTGGCAACATGAATGGCCGAACACACGCAGAGCGCCCTACTGGTGCCATTTTTTAACTGATGCCTGTGCATCATGGTGAATTGGAGCCCAGGCAATGGGAAGATTACAGTCTGGCCAGCTCCCAGAATGATGCTGGGCCCCTGGCTGGGGATGACAGACAAAAGCCACAATCTGTTAGTAAGTGCATGATCCCTGGGCTCTTAATTTTGACCTTTGAACTCTCTGCATTACTTATGAAGTTCAGGGGTCAAGATTAAGTAATGCACAGAATTCAGGGGTCAGGATTATGTAATGCAGATTTCAGGGGTCAGAATTAAGTAATGCACAGTGTTAAGGGATCAGGATTATGTAATGCACAGAGTTCTGGGTCTCAATGCATGCTGCATCATTACCCTTCTCATAGCACCCAATGGGGTGGATTTACTAAAGGAAAATAAACACTCTTTGCAAGCTTAGTAAATAGGGTGGAGCTCTGCTGACTTCCATTATCCAATTATAAGCAAGGAAAAATGCAGTTTTTCTTAATTTGCCTTGCATGTGATTGGGTATTCTTTGGAAAGTGGAACTTCATTCCATTTTCTAAGCTATGGAGCAACTGCACTTGCAAAGTACAGTTTATTTGCCTTTAGTAAATCCATCCTACTGTATTTTGTCTTTATATCTCTAAAGCTTTCCTTTTGTTCCAAAAGTCTATGACCAATTGTTTCAGGGCATTAAAAATTGGGGGCATTCATTTCTGGGCGTTGCAACAAAGCAGGGTGTGATCTTGTGTGTGTGGTCAGTAGGGTGTCCCCAGATTTAATTTTGATAACTTTACCATCGGGAGGATGTGTTCTGTAGCCTACAAAGGGAACTGTAAAGGCTGATAACATTGTTTTGCATTTCAGTTTGTTTCACAGCAAGTTAAAAGGACGCTGGATTTCTGGCAGGTTTAACAGGCTTATTTTCTATCCTTTCAGAAAATGTAGCCTGAAACAAGAAAGTTAATGCAGTCACCACATCTATGGACTAGTAAGCTTTAATATATTACAATTTTTAGGAGAGTTCACGTTTACCTAAAGAAGAATTCCAGGTATGGATTTTTTTGCATAGTAAATTGGTCCAGCTTGGACCTATGTAATTATGCATATACCATACCTCTGGGATCCCTCTAGAACAGGGGTGGGGAACCTGCGGCCCGCACGATCGTGACGTCCGGCCCGCGCGATCGTTATGTCCGCCCCCCCCCTCCCCGTGCCGCTGTGTCAGAAGGAGCCGATGGCTCCGTCCTGACACTGAGTCTCCGAAAAGGGTGGACCCGAGGCGCAGAGCAGTGCGCCCCGAGCCCGCCCATTTGTGTGACATTAGCGAATGAAAATTCGCTATTGTCTCACAGATCCTCCTCCTCCTCAGTTGCCGAGGAGGAGGCGGGACGCGGGAGGACTCGAAGAGACGCGGGGACTGAAGAGAGGTAGCCGCCCCTACAACAGGTAAGTCAAGTGCACTGGTCTGGGGGGCTTGGCACGCTGTTCACTCTGCATTGTAAGGGGGCACGCTGTTCACTCTGCATTGTAAGGGGGCATGCTGTTCACTCTGAATTTTAAGGGGGCACGCTATTCACTCTGCATTTTAAGGGGGCACGCTGTTCACTCTGCATTTTAAGGGGGCACGCTGTTCACTCTGCATTTTAAGGGGGCACGCTGTTCACTCTGCATTGTGGTCAGTCTGCATTGAAGGGGGCACGCTTTGGTCAGTCTGCATTGTAAGGGGGCACGCTATGGTCAGTCTGCGTTGTAAGGGGGCACGCTGTGGTCAGTCTGCGTTGTAAGGGGGCACGCAGTGGTCAGTCTGCATTGTAAGGGGGCACGCTGTGGTCAGTCTGTGTTGTAAGGGGGCACGCAGTGGTCAGTCTGCATTGTAAGGGGGCATGCAGAGGTCAGTCTGCATTGTAAGGGGGCACGCTTTGGTCAGTCTGCATTGTAAGGGGGCACGCTGTGGTCTCTCTGCATTGTAAGGGGGCACGCTGTGGTCAGTCTGCATTGTGAGGGGGCACGCAGTGGTCAGTCTGCATTGTAAGGGGGCACGCTTTGGTCAGTCTGCATTGTAAGGGGGCACGCTGTGGTCAGTCTGCATTGTAAGGGGGCATGCTGTGGTCTCTCTGCATTGAAAGGGGGCACGCTGTGGTCTCTCTGCATTGAAAGGGGGCACGCTGTGGTCACTCTGCAGGCTAATTTTTAAGTTGATTATTTTGTACGGCCCCCGAATGATGTTACAAAAATCCAAATGGCCCTTGGCAGAAAAAAGGTTCCCCACCCCTGCTCTAGAAGTAAGAAACCATCTGCACTAAACACCACTACTACAGTGAGCTCCACTAGAGTCCCACACCATTCAGGGGTCACTTTGTATATTCTCAATGATGATGTGGAGAGGCAAGGTGGTGATGTGATGCTCTGCACTTTGTGCAATGAAAGAATGCAAAGCATTCTCTGAATGATGCAGGTGCTAAATAGACAACCTCCGGGGTTTACAATGCAGCAGTGTAGCAACTCATGCCCACTACAGATTCCCAGCTTCCAAGGAGATATCATACCACAAGTAATTTGCTTTTGTGATTCAGTGCTATGGCTAATAAAATGATAAATGTGTATGGCTGCTGCCTCCACTGTAACTACTGTAGCTACCGAGATAGTGTCTGATATGGAAGTTTGAAACCAAAAATGGGTTTGGCGCTGCTCTGTGCGTGCCTATATATTGCTAAAACCAAAAATTCATGAATCACTAGTTTACAAGAATTTATATACAGTACCTTATAATAAAGAATAAAAAATAATAAAAAGAAAATGAAAAAAGAAAGTGCTAGTGACAAGTAAAACTGACCAGTGATAAAATAACATCAAACCTGATGCAATTAGAGACAACAGTAAATCAATATTGCCAAAAAAACTGACCAGTGCTCCAAATAGTAAATGCAACAATAGTCCTTCTATGAATCCAATATTCCAAACGTCATGTGTCCACGGTGCAAGTCCTGATAATAGTGCTGCTTTAAAAGCAATTGTTGATGTTGCAAAAAAAGAGGGTTTCACAAAAGTCATGCAATGTGCCTGGTTTCTCCACGCGTGCCCCCCTCTTGTTTCACTTACCAGAAATCTCTCCCCTAAAGAGGGTAACCAGCATTCACAGCTATACCCCGCTGTATGTGGATAGCCAGGACCAGCCTAGGATGTCTCTCCTTCTCATTACTTCCACTCCCCAGCAGTTTCAAATGTGCTTATAAATAGTAGAGACAAGCTCCAAAGCGTAATACTGTAGCTCAAAATGTTTTAAAATAAACAGTATTGCACTTACATTGGCTTAAAAACATTCAGCAAAACGAAGATCATGAAGTCCGGGATGCGACAGGCTCCACGGACCCGAATACTGGAAGTGATGCAATGACGCTGAAGCTCCGCCCTACGCTTTCGTCACAACGACGTCGTCAGGAGCTGCTACTATTTAGAGCACTGGTCACTTTTTTGGCAATATTGAGTTTCTGTTGACTCTAATTAGGTTTGATGTTATGTTAACACTGGTGACTTTTACTTGGCACTAGCACTTTCGTATTACATTTTTATTTTCATTTTATTATTTTTATTTTTTATTCTTCAATATGAAGCACTATATATGAATTCTGGTACACTGGTGATTCATTAATTTTTTGGTTTTAACAATATATAGGCACGCATAGAGCAGCGCCAAACCCATTTTTGGTTTTAAACTTCCATGGTATATGCATAGTTACATTGGCCCAAGCTGGACCAATGTAACTATGTGAAAATATTGATACCTGTTAGCTGGAGTTTGGTTTTAATTTGTTAGTCAAGTCCATCAAAATCTACTAGTACCTCACACTATCCCTCTAATCAGATTGACCATGCTGCTGTCCAAGAGTGGTACCATTGTTCCTGCATGGAGTAGGAAGTTAGTTACTGGCCAGATCACCAGGAAAAAATAATGGAAAAAAGTAAAAAAAAAAAAAAATCCACTTGCATGGAGTAGGAAGTTAGTTACTGGCCAGATCACCAGGAAAAAATAATGGAAAAAAGTAAAAAAAAAAAAAAAAAAAATCCACCACGACTAATAAGCTGGAACATATTACATTTTTGTTTTTGGGTTTAATACGGCTTTAATATATGACTGGAGTTCAGTTTTAAGTCAACGTTTCCTAGTCTTTTAGTAATTTAAACCAGTAGAGTCAGATATAAAACCTAGAACTGCCAGAATCATATCAGCACATTGTAAAGATTTAAAAATAGATGTTTTTAAATTTATTTAGACTGAATACATTTCTCTTTCATGTTAATTGATAATCAGTTGTATCTTGGTACCACTTCAATACTACCTCACCCTTACAGAGTTAGGTGTCTCATTGCCAACATCCCAAGCATCAACATAACACAAAGGCAGGGGGAACTGGGAGGACGCAGATTATATTATCTATGCTAAAGCTCAGTGGCATAGTCGCCATGCATATTGCAGGCTGATACCTATATCTCCCGATTTGAAGACTGAACCTCTCTGGCATAAAGCATCTGTTTTTGATTATTTCTTCAGCGCCTTCCTATTGTTTTAATAGTCGGTCTGATAAGGGACCTTTGTGGAAAGAACTGGGACCAATTCCTCTTATCCTATTTCTACTTCCTATTCTTCTCCATTGGAACATATTGGTTCTTTCCATCTTTCCAGTATGTCAGTGGATTTGTGAGCTTGAAAAACAATATACGCACATTATTTCCTAAGCTTGCATCCCTGATGAAGGGTATTTCACGAAACGCGTTGGGTGCGCTGGAAATAGGTGCATAAATTTGATGTGCAACCATCAGGATACGTTAATACATATGCACATTCATTGTGCTAACACGTTATATTTGTGTACCATTTTCTCTTTTTAAATGTATGTCTACAACATGTTTCATGTCTTTTAATATGATCTATTAAACATTGTACTTATATATCTATGTCTGTGGTTTTCTCCTTGCCCTTAATGTCCCGTGACCTACAGGGGGGATCTTTTTGTGTTATCTTGGTACCATTGTATATAAAAATGTTTGAGCTACACAGTGAATCCTGAAATGGTGCCTTCTGTTGTTACACTTTGCATACAATGACCAAATATTCAGTTAAAAACAAAATGCAAAAAGCAGACTTTCCTGATTTAATTGTCACCTTACACAAATGTGGGCTGGGTTGATGTATGGTCCAGAATATCTTGTTACTCTGGGTGATTGTTTTTTATATATAAAAAGAACATAAAAATGGCATAACGATTATAACAGTGCCGCCACAGACTGGTTAAGTTAATAACATTGCTTATCTTGTTACAATGACATCTGAGGGCTCTGAGGAAGAGGCGAAGCCTCAAAACACGTCAGCCGACATTTGTCAAGGACAGTGGACATTTACATAGACTGCCCTTAATGTTTGGATTCGATATGCTGGTTTATACCATTGTTTCTGAGTAGTCATTTTTACTTTTTACCAGTAAAGCCTATATTGAGGATAATGCGCTAGACCGGTGCGCCCTTTCTTTGTTCTTTGTTTGCAATACTTTTAGACTACCCCAGTCCTATAGGGCAGCAAGGCCTCAGCCATTTGAGATGTCAAATGTGAGTCCCGTGGAGGAGTGGTCGGGGAGCTCAGGTTCTGAGCTCAGTAGCAAGGTGTTATACAT
Source organism: Pelophylax lessonae (assembly GCF_965119305.1). Classification (NCBI taxonomy): domain Eukaryota; kingdom Metazoa; phylum Chordata; class Amphibia; order Anura; family Ranidae; genus Pelophylax; species Pelophylax lessonae. Next base: position 234,630,574 of record NC_138776.1, read on the forward strand.
CGCAATTTTGTTTTGGAGTAATGACATCTGAATGTTAGTGGGATATCTTAAGCAGCAAGTAAACATGTTGTCCATGATGTTGTTGTGTTGAAAGCAGAAATAAATGGGCATCAAAGTTTGTTATGCATGGGGCTGCATAGCCACAGACCGGTCAGAGTGCCCATACTCACCTTTGGCCACAGCCAAAGGCCCTTACAATGTGAGTATCAGAACTGGACCATGAAGCAATGGAAGAAGATGGCCTGGTCTGATGATGTGGATGGCTGGGTGCATGTGCATCGCTTAACTGGGGAAGAGATGGCACCAGGATGCCTGGTGGCAAGCCAGTGGAGGCAGTGTGATTCCTTGGGCAATGCCCAAAGAAGACAAGCCAGTGGAGGCAGTGTGATGCCTTGGACAATGCCCAAAGAGGGCAAGCCAGTGGAGGCAGTGTGATGCCTTGGGCAATGCCCAAAGAAGGCAAGCCAGTGGAGGCAGTGTGATGCCTTGGGCAATGCCCAAAGAGGGCAAGCCAGTGGAGGCAGTGTGATGCCTTGGGCAATGCCCAAAGAGGGCAAGCCAGTGGAGGCAGTGTGATGCCTCGGGCAATGCCCAAAGAAGGCAAGCCAGTGGAGGCAGTGTGATGCCTTGGGCAATGCCCAAAGAAGGCAAGCCAGTGGAGGCAGTGTGATGCCTTGGGCAATGCCCAAAGAAGGCAAGCCAGTGGAGGCAGTGTGATGCTTTGGGCAATGTTCTTCTGGGAAACCCTAGTCCTGCCATTTATGTGGATGTTACTTTGACACGTGCCACCTACTTAAAGGGTAGCTCTACTTTCATGGGAAAAAGAATAGCAAATAAAGAAAAAATAATATAGCGTATACAATTGCGACACAATTCATATTGTAATTGAATGTTTTCGAAAATGTCCTTTCCTTTTCAATCTGCAGTGCTGTGCTGTAATTTTCTGAAAATTCAATGCAATATGGCTACCTGAAGGTCTTCTGTGCACAGAATGTGTACTGACCACACCCCAGAAACATAATTTCCTGCTTGTGTGATTGGCTCACTGATTTTCCCAGAAGTCTACACTACGATACAAGTCAGATTTCAGGCATCCCCTGCAGCAATAATGTCATTTTGTGGTACGATACTCCCAATAGAACACGTCTAAAGCGATTTAGGCCCAGCAGATTTCCTCATTAGTGCTCTGCAGGTGAACAGGTGTTTGATATTTATGAAACCACTCCCATTAGAACCACTCAGCACCGAGGCACAAAGAACAAACAGGGATTCCTTCAGAATAACAAAGGTAGGAATCTGCAACAAAGTTTGTTATAATCCTTGCAATGTACATAGATCACCCAGAGGGGAATGTTTTTTTCTCAACAAAAGCGGAATTACGCTTTAATCATTGTTTGTGAAAACAGTATTCCCTGACAGCAGTGGCCTCTTTCAGCAGGATAATGTACCATGCCACACCGCAGAAATGGTTGAAGAATGGTTTGAGGAACACAACAACGAGTTTGCAGTGTTGACTTTGCCTCCAAATACTTCGGATCTCAATCCAATCCCTGCTGGAAAAACAAGTCTGATCCATGGAGACTCCACCTTGCAACTTACAGGACTTAAAAGATGTGCTACTGACAATTTGGTGCCAGATATCACAGCATACCTTCAGAGGCTTAGTTAAGTCCATGCATCAACGGGTCAGGGCTGTTTTCACGGCAAATTGGGGGACCACTCATTATTAGATGGGTAGCTATAAAGCTATGGCTGTATTTAACCACTTAAGCCCCGGAAGATTTTACCCCCTTCCTGACCAGGGGGTATTTTGCGTTTCGGCACTGCGTGACTTTAACGGACAATTGCGCGGTCGTGCGACGCTGTACCTAAACGAATTTGACCTCCTTTTTTTCCCACAAACAGAGCTTTCTTTTGGTGGTATTTGATCACCTGTGCGATTTTTTGATCATGCGCTATAATCAAAAGAAGAGCGACAATTTTGCAAAAATAACAATATTTTTCACATTTTTTTATATGAAATTCCCCCCCCAAAAAAATGTAAAAATCAAATTTTTTTTAAATTTTTGGCCAATTTGTTTTCTGCTACATATGTTTGGTAAAAAAAATCACAATAAGCGTATTTTGATTGGTTTGCGCAAAAGTTATTGCGTTTACTAACTAAGGGAAAGATTTTTGTCATTTTTGTTGTTTTTTTTTTAACGAGTAATGGCGGCAATCTGTGATTTTTTTTGCGGGACTGCGACATTGCGGGGGACAGATCGGACCCTTGACTGACATTTTTGACACTTTTGGGGGTACCAGTGACATTACTACAGTAATCAGTGCTATAAATATGCATTGTTACTGTAAAAATGACACTGGCAGGGAAGGGGTTAACTTTATTGGAGAGGGAGGGGTTAAGTGTGTCCCTAGGGGCGTGCTTCTAACTGTGCAGGGATGTGGCTGTGTGTGTAACAGCACAGATCAACGGTCCTACATAGCAGGACCGTATGATCTGTGCTTTTACACAGGGAAGAATGACAGGCGGCTTTGTTTACATTAGCCGCCTGCCTTTCTCCCTTCACAGCGGATGAGCGCGAGTGACCGGCGGACATCGGGTCTGCCGGTCACATGCGTGGAGGTGTCCGTGAACAAGCCGAGGCGGGAGAGCGCCTCCGGCGGCGTGCGCTTGCCCGCTATTGGCTCCCAGGCTAGTGACGTACCGGTACGTCACTTTGCCTGGCCGGGGCTGACCGCCGCAGTATATGTACTTGCGGCGGTCGGCAACCGGTTAAACAATATATTACCACACATTACATTTCTGACATTTCATTGCCTCCAAAAACATATTCCCTCATGTATGAAATAACCAAATAAAAATCTGTCCATAGCAGCCCATAATGTACTATTTTTTGTCATTTATAAGGCTCTATATTTAGAAGAGAATAGTTCTTGTTTTATGGTGGCAATCAGTCATCTTCAAGTGTCCAGTATATAATGCAAAAAATACAAAACATAATCTGTCTTTATTACAAAACTGTTTGAGAGAACTAATCAGACAGCTCATAGAAGCCCATACTTGTAAAACAGTTGCATTCAAGGCATGCCAGGAATGGTAACTGCCACAGTTGCCAGTGTGCCTATGTCAGCTCTCAACCAAACAGTTTAGCCATCTAATGGCTGGAGTCATAGCTGCACTATGTCAACTGCAGATGAAACAGAATACAAGATGGCAGCCTCCATAGAAATGAGGGTTTAGTTCCACTTTAACCACTTTATGACCAGTCACTGTGCCTCTACTGTGGCACAGTGGCTCGTTCCCGTCCAGCGACGTAGACCTACGTCGCTGGACTCCTCCCCTTGTGGGCGGCACACGCGCGCCGCCGGAGGCTCGCTCCCGCTGTATTCAGTCACAGCGGGAGTCGTGCCAGGGGAGGAGCAGCGGCAATCGCCGCTGCTCTTCCCCGATCGTCGGGGAATCGAGTGTGGAGATCCGCCCGCTTGGGTAAACAAAGCGGGCGGATCTCCTAAGTGACAGACAGTGACAGATTGCAGGGTTCAGCATAGCTGAACATGCGATCTGTCCCTGTGTCACTCAGTCACCTCCCCCACACACGTTAGTAAGCACTAGGCATACATTAACCCCTCCCTCTCCAATAAAATTAACCCCTTCCCTGCCAGTGTCATTTTTACAGTAACAGTGCATATTTATAGCACTGATTACTGTAGTAATGTCCCTGGTTCCCCCAAAAGTGTCAAAAATGTCAGTCAAGGGTCCGATCTGTCCGCCGCAATGTCGCAGTCCCACAAAAAAAATCGCAGATCGCCGCCATTACGCGTTAGAAAAAAACCCACCAAAAATGACAGAAATCTTTCCCTTTGTTAGTAAACGCAATAACTTTTGCGCAAACCAATCAAAATACGCTTATTGTGATTTTTTTTACCAAACATAGGTAGCAGAAAACAAATTGGCCAAAATTTTTAAAAAATTTGGGTTTTTACATTTTTTGGGGGGGAATTTCATATAAAAAAAATGTGAAAAATATTGTTATTTTTTCAAAATGTACGCTCTTTTTTTGTGTATAGCGCAAAAATTAAAAATTGCACAGGTGATCAAATACCACCAAAAGAAAGCTCTGTTTGTGGGAAAAAAAGGACGTCAATTTCATTTGGGTATGGCGTCACACGACCGCGCAATTGTCAGTTAAAGTTGCACAGTGCCGAATCGTAAAAGTGGCCTGGACGTAAGACAGCAAAATCCTCCGGTGGTAAAGTGGTTAAGAGTGCTTTAGGTAATACTATTTTTTCATGCTAACAATGTTTTAGTAAGGTTTCAGAAATATGGAGAATGATCAGGTTAGGTCTAGGCTAGGAGGTAGGGAACATATCCTTCCCAAAGGTCAAGTACTATTAAGATATGTTGGGCTGGAAGGCTCAGAATGAAGATGCCTCACCATCCTAACATTGATCAGAAGGGGACTGCTATGTGGTGGCCCAAGTCTTCCAGCACCAACTTCCTTTGAAGTTTTGACATGTTTGACATGTAAACACAAGGGCGCACCGGCCTAGTGCATTATACTTAAAACAGGCTTATTAAAATGAGGAATTAAAAATACTCACAAATGAGTTCTTGATAAAAGGCACATCAAACAAAGCATAAAATCCTCAGCATCGAGATCGGGATTCCATCGTCCCCCGAAGCTGTACAGGCTTACGCGTTTCTATTCCATTCACAGTAGAAGGGAGCTTGTGGGTGGGCCCCTCATGCACACGTCCTGGAGTAGGAGGGACCTTTCCCTACTGCATCTGATCCACTGAGTCATTGTTCATTGTCCATTATATAAAGCATGGGTTTAGACATGCTTTTCAGGCTCTGAAGAAGAAGAATTCCATCGTCCCCCGAAGCTGTACAGGCTTATGCATTTCGAGGCTGCGCCTCTTCTTCAGAGCCTGAAAAGCATGTCTAAACCCATGCTTTATATAATGGACAATGAACAATGACTCAGTGGATCAGATGCAGTAGGGAAAGGTCCCTCCTACTCCAGGGCGTGTGCATGAGGGGCCCACCCACAAGCTCCCTTCTACTGTGGATGGAATAGAAACGCGTAAACCTGTACAACTTCGGGGGGCGATGGAATCCCGATCTCGATGCTGAGGATTTTATGCTTTGTTTGATGTGCCTTTTATCAAGAACTTGTTTGTGAGTATTTTTAATTCATCATTTTAATAAACCTGTTTTAAGGATAATGTACTAGGCCGGTGCGCCCTTGTGTTTGTTTGTCGTTTCACAGTGTTTCCAGACCACCCTGGTCTAGTGAGGGGCTGCAAGGCTAGAAGGTTGCCGAATGATTTTTTCTCATCTACAAGTTGAGCTGGATAGAGGATTGCACCACTTTGAGCGCAGGGAATAGGTGCAGAGCACCGACAGTATACCTACTTGCATGTTTGACATGTGTTTGAAAGAAATCGAGAGATGCAATGGAAACTATTGTTGGAAGGTGTGAACATTTTTAATGATAAACCATGTAGATAGGAACACCATCCTTTCACCTTGCCCACCAATCGTACTTTATATGACACAATTTCTTTGACCCACATAAATGTGCCCCTGCCAAAAAAAAGGCTAGTTGGTTGTGTTTGCCTCCCAGGCCAAAGGTTTCCAGTCCTCCCTGCAAAATGACAATATAACACTATGGCAGAGTCACAAAGCCATATGCTAAGCCACAGAATGGACTTCACAAACTGTATGATTTTTGCACATATTCTATATGTGTGTGTGCTATATTTGTGCTCTGGTTGTATGTGTAGTGTCTGTGATCTGCACCAGATGTGAGCAGAATTTAAATAAGGAGCCAGTGGGCGTATGGCAATACTGAGCAGAAGAGCAAAGAGGTAGGAAGTGTATAAGGCCCTGTGTAAACTGAATGTGTGGAGGAACCCTCTAGTGATGGAAGGAGACAAATGGTTCTTCTCCAGAGATGTATAGTAACTAAGTAGAACTACTTCACTACTGTACTTAAGTACCGAAAGGCGGTATCTGTACTTTCCTAGAGTAGAATTTTTTTCTCCTACTTCCACTTTTACTTTACTACATTTTTTCGAAGATTTCAATACTTCTACTCCGATATTTTTTTTTTGTGCTGCATAGTTACTCGTTACAATTATAAAAATTACCACTGCCAGAACAGTAGATGGCAGCTTTCATGAAGCTCAACAAAATGTGTATAATGTCATGTGTACTTTTGAATTATTTTGACTTCTTTCTTTAATAACTTTAATAACTTTAACTTTAATAAACTTTTGACTTCTTTCTTTAACTACTTCCGGTCCGCGCTATAGCCGAAAGACGGCTGCAGCGTGGACTCACATTTTCGGGAGGCCGTCTTTAAACGGCCTCCCAGACACAGGCTCCCCGCGTGCTCCCGCGAGCGCGCATCGGGTAAAATCTGTGTTGGCCGTGTCCCTTGGACACAGCCAATCACAGATCGTGGTGAATGGCCAATTACAGCGGCCATTTACCACGTGATCGGACCGTGCAATGAGAGATGATCTCATATGTAAACATATGAGATCATCTCTCATCGCCAGTGCTCCTTCCTCACACAGAGACTGCAGTGTGAGGAAGGAGGAGAGCCGATCAGCCGCCAGGGACACAGAAGAATGTAATCAGGGCACTGATCACCAGTGCCCTGATTACACAAGGTAAAAACATACACAAAATGCCCACCATCAGTGCCCACAGTGCCCACCATCAGTGCCCCCCATCAGTGTCCATCAGTGCCATCCGCCAGTGCCCATCAGTGCCGCCTAACAGTGCCCATCAGTGCCGCCCCTCAAGGTCCGCCTCTCAGTGCCCAGCAGTGCCACCTCTCAGTGCCCAGCAGTGCCACCTCTCAGTGCCCAGCAGTGCCGCCTATCAGTGCTCATCAGTGCTGCCTATCAGTGCTCATCAGTGCCGCCTATCAGTGCTCATCAGTGCTGCCTATCAGTGCTCATCAGTGCCGCCTATCAGTGCCGCCTATCAGTGCTCATCAGTGCCCATAAGTGCCACGTCATCAGTGCCCATAAGCGCCACCTCATCAGTGCCCATCAGTGCAGCCTATCAGTGCCCATCTGGATGGGAAGGGGGTTTAAGTGCACAGTAGGCAAGTGGTTAATAACTACATAACACAGTACTGGTACTTTTACTTACAGTACTTGAGTAGTAAAATGTTTTAAAAAAAACTACTTGCAATACTTAAGTACAAAAAATGTTGAATACTTTAGTACTTCTACTCAAGTCACTTTTTTAATCGAGCACTTCCACTTCTACTCAAGTCACTTTTTGATTGAGCACTTCCACTTCTACTCAAGTCACTTTTTGATCGAGCACTTGTACTTTTACTCAAGTATGGGTTTCGAGTACTTTATACAACTCTGTTTTTCTCTGAGCAGGGATGTAAAAGAGTAAGAGAGATAGATATGAAATAATTTAAATCAAGATGTGAAGCTGAATGGGCTGAATAAGTCTCTAATGCTAATGGCATGGAAGAGCAAGCTCTTTTTTTATAATATACAGTAGACAGGACTAGGAAATGGCATTTGTAGAATAAAAATATGAATCCTATTGGTTACTATTGATTCTTGAAAACAATTAATCCCTCGGAAGGTTGTAAAAATTTCTTGCAATGGGCAACAACATGGCTTATTTTTTCAGTTAAAGCGCTTGCAATATATAAAATGGTTCACATAGGCGAAATACAGTTTGTACAACGTTCAGAAATATAAATACAAGTCTAGACTGGCAACCTGAAAAATCTGGCATTTACCAGACAGGTCTAGTATGCCCAAAATGAACTGTTGCCTTATATCAGATTCTTCGTGATGCTCATTTTAGTCTACTGTCACCAGTTCCAAGTACAGTACAATGTTGCCAATTATGCCAACTTACAAATTGTTTTGGTCATGTAAGCAAAATAATGCCAAGGCAATCCTATTTCCGCTGCCATCGATCCTGCATGTCCTATGTTCCTGTCCCATTAGTAACATTGCAATTATCTTCTTTTGACAGGTGGAATCCCCAAATCAGACACATCATCAGCGTAGGGTATTACCTGGTAAATTCAAGTTTAGACTTTAAATCCTTCCTTGGTTCAGTACAAATATTTAATATTTTGCTGACAAGTCATAACCTTGTCCAGGCCTCAACATGTTACATTATCTCCCATAAAAAGAGTAACAAGACTACCGGCATCCACACTCTACTACTTTCATTCCTTCATAATTTTTTATGATAGGTCAATCATTTTCCAAGTGCAAGGGTTCAAGTTTGGTTGGCACACAGCAAGGTATGTCAACACCCTTAGTCTTACGAGTATGCATCAATGACTGGATAATAGCATGTTTGGTAGGCGTCATGTTCTCCAAAATTGGATAGTTACATATCAAGACTACCGGCATCCACACTCTACTACTTTCATTCCTTCGTAATTTTTTATGATAGGTTTTTTATTTTCCGAGTAAATAACTTGCAAGGGTTCAAGTTTGGTTGGCACACAGCAAGGTATGTCAACACCCTTAGTCTTACGATTATGCATCAATGACTGGATAATAGCATGTTTGGTAGGCGTCATGTTCTCCAAAATTGGATAGTTACATTTCCCTACACACTGACCAGCATCATAACGTGGAGGGTAAACGATGAAGGAGTTCCAGCCAATATCTTCAAACGTCACCATCATTGATACTTTTTGGCAACCAATCTCTCCGGTGCTCCGTTTCAATCTTGTCCGGCCCTCAGCTACGGTTCTCCAAACCTCATTGTGTTCCTTCATGTGAGTAGCAGTGTTGTTTTTGAAAAATATACGTGGGGGTCTATCTTTTTCATGAAGTATCATCTGGCTCAGCTCCATCTTTGTTTCTTTAATGTGATTGCCCTGATCATCTGAAAAGATTATTAAAATTGGTGGGTGACTGATGTCATAAGAGACGCCGACCATTCCTGATTTGGCACAAGTGATCAGACCCATTTTGGCCTTCAAGATCATGTTGAGCTTGTGATTTTCCATCTTAGATTCTATCCATCGTTTAACAGTTTTGGTGATGTCAATTGTTACAGATTCATTGTCTTCAACTTCTTTAGAGGCCAAGAAGTTATTTGTGCTTTCCGATCTATTAGACAGTTGATTGTGTACCACATCCGATAAACTGAGGTGTCCAAAACCCCATTTTCCTAAAGATATCTTTAGCTTGAGTTCTGCCTTTGTCACGAATTCATGCTTTGGAATTGTAATGTTGAATTGTAGAATATGACTGCGCGTGCAGCTTTTCTCAGGAGATGGTATAAAAATTTCTGCAAAAAAACATAATAAAGTTACTATTGCAGTAACAGTAGCATAATCTAAAGAGAAAAACTTCCCAAAAAATGCACTGCATCAGCTGAACTTGTTTTTTTCCCTCTACAATGCAATCTTAACCACTTTACCACCGGAGGATTTGCTGTCTTACGTCCAGGCCACTTTTTGCAATTCGGCACTGTGTGACTTTAACTGACAATTACACGGTAATGCAACGCCGTACCCAAACAAAATTTACGTCCTTTTTTCCCCACAAACAGAGCTTTCTTTTGGTGGTATTTGATCACCTGTGCGATTTTTACTTTTTGCGCTATAAACAAAAAAATAGCGACAATTTTGCAAAAATAACAATATTTTTCACATTTTTTTATATGAAATTCCCCCCAAAAAATGTAAAAATCTAAATTTTTTAACATTTTCAGCCAATTTGTTTTCTGCTACATATGTTTGGTAAAAAAAAAAATCGCAAAAAACGTATTTTGATTGGTTTGCGCAAAAGTTATTGTGTTTACTAACTAAGGGAAACATTTCTGTCATTTTTGGTGTTTTTTTTTTTTAACGAATAATGACGGCGATCTGCGATTTTTTTCGCGGGACTGCGACATTGCGGCGGACAGATCGGACCCTTGACTGACATTTTTGACACTTTTGGGGGTACCAGTGACATTACTACAGTAATCAGTGCTATACATATGCACTGTTACTGTAAAAATGACACTGGCAGGGAAGGGGTTAATTTTATTGGAGAGGGAGGGGTTAATGTATGCCTGGTGCTTACTGACGTGTGTGGGGGGAGGTGACTGAGTGACACAGGGACAGATCGCATGTTCAGCTATGCTGAACACTGCAATCTGACCCTGCCTGTCACTTAGGAGATCCGCCCGCTCTGTTTACACAAGCGGGCGGATCTCCACACTCAATTCCCCGACGATCGGGGAAGAGCAGCGGTGATCGGGAAAGAGCAGCGGCGATAGCCGCTGCTTCTCCCCTGGCCCGACTCCCGCTGTGACTAAATACAGCGGGAGCGAGCCTCCGGCGGCGCGCGGGCGCCGGCGAGAAAGGGGAGTGTCTGGCGACGTAGGTCTACGTCGCCAGACGATAAGGAACCACTTTGCCGCAGTAGAGCTCTAGTGAGCAATGGCAAAGTGGTTAAAGGTTGAGATTTTATAATGGTTGCATTGAACTATACCTGTTGGATCCCCTTGAAAGCTGGAAATCACTGTAGTAGGCACCACTACTGCAGTGATAGCTTCTGGGTCCTGTTCCGAGTGGCTGCCATGCATAATAAACACAGTAGGTTGCTTGCTCCACACAGGCACCATTCAGGGAACTGTTGGCATTTTCTTAATGAATGGAAATGGTTACATACAGTATCTCACAAAAGTGAGTACACCCCTCACATTTTTGTAGACATATAAGAAATTACACTTTGCTACAATATAAAGTAGTGAGTGTACAGCTTGTATTACAGTGTAAATTTACTGTCCTCTCAAAATAACTCAACACACAGCCATTAATGTCTAAACTGCTGGCAACAAAAGTGAGTACACCCCTAAGTGAAAATGTCCAAACTGGGCTCAATTAGTCATTTTCCCTCCCCAGTGTCATGTGACTCGTTAGTGTTACAAGGTCTCAGATGTGAATGGGGAGCAGGTGTGTTAAATTTGGTAATATCGCCCTCACTCTCTCATACTGGTCATTGGAAGTTGAACATGGCACCTCATGGCAAAGAACTCTCTGTGGATCTGAAAAAAAGAATTGTTGCTCTACATAAGGATGGCCTAGGCTATAAGAAGATTGCAAAGACCCTGAAACTGAGCTGCAGCACGGTGGCCAAGATCATATAGCAGTTTAACAGGACAGGTTCCACTCAGAACAGGCCTCGCCATGGTCGACCAAAGAAGTTGAATGCTTGTGCTCAGTGTCATATGCAGAGGTTGTCTTTGGGAAATAGACATATGAGTGCTGCCAGCATTGCTGCAGAGGTTGAAGGGGTGGGGGCTCAGCCTTTCATTGCTCAGACCATACGCCGCACATTGCATCAAATTGGTCTGCATGGCTGTCGTCCCAGAAAGAAGCCTCCTCTAAAAATGATGCACAAGAAAGCCTGCAAACAGTTTGCTGAAGTCAAGCAGACTAACGACATGGAATACTAGAACCATGTCCTGTGGTCTGATGAGACCAAAAAAAAACTTATTTGATTCAGATGGTGTCAGGCTTGTGTGGCAGCAACCAGGTGAGGAGTACAAAGACAAGTGTGTTTTGTCTACAGTCAAGCATGGTGGTGTCATGGTCTGGGGCTGCATGGGCGCTGCCCACACTGGGGGAGCTACAGTTCATTGAGGGAACCATGAATGCCAACATGTACTGTGAAATACTGAAGCAGAGCATAATCCCATCCCTTCGGAGACTGGGCTGCAGGGCAGTATTCCAACATGATAACGACCCCAAACACATCTCAAAGACGGCCACTGCCTTTGCTAAAGAAGCTGAGGGTAAAGGTGATGAACTGGCCAAGCATGTCTCCAGACCTAAACCCTATTGAGCATCTGTAGGGCATCCTCAAACGGAGGGTGGAGGATTGCAAGGTCTCTAACATCCACCAGCTCCGTAATGTCGTCATGGAGGTGTGGAAAAGGACTCCAGTTGGCAACCTGTGAAGCTATGGTGAACTCCATGCCCAAGAGGGTTAAGGCAGGGCTGGCAAATATTGGTGGCCCCAAAAAATATTGACACTTTGGGCCCAATTTGGACATTTCCACTTATTTTTCCACCTATTCCAGTGTTTTTGAGAGAATAGCAAATTTACACTGTTATACAAGCTGTACACTCACTAATTTACATTGTAGCAAAGTGTCTTCAGTGTTGTCACATGAAAAGATATAATAAAATATTTACAAAAAATGTGAGGGATGTACTCACTTTTGTGAGATACTGTCATTTATAAGATTGAGAAAATTTACAAGTCCATCCAGATCAAAATATGTGTGTTAGTAGTTTTTATTCCCCAATAATTTCCATAGCCCTGTGCATTCTGCTTTCTGAGGAAGACATCTAAAGTTTTATGAAGTTGTTGGCACTCTTAGCTAGTACCAATTTCTGAGGGAGGAAGTTTTTTACTGCTCTAACATTTTTACTGCTCTAACAGTAAAGAACCTTTTCTGCAATCTAAGCTGGCTCAAACAAACTATGTCCCTCACTAGCTTGTGAGGCCGCTGGATGCGCGGTATAAACTGTATGTAGCTGCAGCTACATACAGCATACTGCACTATGTTCCCGGGTGCGAGTGGAGACTTCCTGTCTCATACCCGGAACACAGAAGAGTCTACTACTCAGCCCCCCAGCGCAAGCAATGTATTCCATCAATGAATACAAAGCTTTCTCTGATTGGCTGAGTCAGAGAGGTGGGCTGATGATGTCACAACCTTTGACTCAGCCAATCAGAGGAAGCTTTGTATTCATTGATAAAATACAACGCTTGCTCTGAGTGGTTGGGTGCCGCTGCAGTGCACTCTTCTGTGTTGCAGGTATTATGCAGGAATTCTCGGCTTGCACCCGGAACACAGTATGCGGTATGCCTCAGTTATATACAGTTTATACTGTACGTCCAGTGGCCTCACAAGTTAGTGAGTGACAGTTCATTTGGGCCAGTGTGGCCCAAACTAACTATGTAAAGTGTGTGGAAAGATGGAGTTCTTCTTTAACCACTTAAGCCCCAGAAGATTTTACCCCCTTCCTGACCAGGCCCTATTTTGCGATTCGGCACTGCGTGAGTGTAACGGACAATTGCGCAGTCGTGCGACGCTGTACCCAAATGAAATTGACGTCCCTTTTTTTCCACAAACAGAGCTTTCTTTTTGTGGTATTTGATCACCTGTGCGATTTTTACTTTTTGCGCTATAAACAAAAAAAGAGCGTAAATTTTGAAAAAATAACAATATTTTTCACATTTTTTTATATGAAATTCCCCAAAAAAATGTAAAAATCTAATTTTTTTAACATTTTTGGCCAATTTGTTTTCTGCTACATATGTTTGGTAAAAAAAATCGCAATAAGCGTATTTTGATTGGTTTGCGCAAAAGTTATTGCGTTTACTAACTAAGGGAAAGATTTCTGTCATTTTTGGTGTTTTTTTTTTTAACGGCGTAATGGCGGCAATCTGCGATTTTTTTGCGGGACTGCGACATTGCGGCGGACAGATTGGACCCTTGACTGACATTTTTGACACTTTTGGGGGTACCAGTGACATTACTACAGTAATCAGTGCTATACATATGCACTGTTACTGTAAAAATGACACTGGCAGGGAAGGGGTTAACTTTATTAGTGATCAAGGGGTTAAGTGTGTCCCTAGGGTCGTGCTTCTAACTGTAAAGGGGTGTGGCTAGTGGTGTAACAACAGAGACATACGATCCTATATAGCAGGACCGTATGATCTCTGTTATTACACAGGGGAGAATGACAGGCGGCTGTGTTTACATTAGCCGCCTGCCTTTCTCCCTCTCCACGGGGAGATTGAGAGTGACCAGCGGACGTCGGGTCCGCCGGTCACTCGCGCGGACTACTTAGGGAACGAGCGGGGGCGGGAGCGCGCCTCCGGCAGCGCGTGCTCGCCCCCTAGAGCCTCACAGGCAAGCAGCGTAGATCTAAGTCACTTTGCCTGTGAGGGGCTGACCACCACCGTAAATAGTCGTGCGGCGGTCGGCAAGTGGTTAAACCTGCAAAGACATGTAGTGCACACAAAGTAAATCTATGGTTATTGATAAATATGTTTAAATGAAAATTTGCCAGCAGTTTAACTTTAACACTAAGCCCTGTTTCTGTAAATGCAAATCTTTGTAAATTCATCTCCACTATAATTGCACCTGCTTTGTACATTTATGACTCGGTCTAATGTCACTGAATGTGATTTTTTTACTTGCTCATTGCAATTTCTAAATAAAAGAAAAAAAAAACAACAAAAAACACTAACCTCTGGTTCACACCAATGAGATTTGTCATGAAATTTAACAGTTCAAAATCACGTGAAAAGTTGCATCCCATTTGCGGCAATGGAACCATTTAAATCTTTGCGACTCTAGTCGTTGAAATCGTGCTGAAGTATAAAGAAATTGTGGCCTATCCTATTTTTTTAAAGATGGGATATGTCCACCTAGTCACTCAGAAGTTGCAGTCTGTCCATACAGGCCTACTGTCGGTGGTGCTAAACTCTAATATTTTTCTATATTCAGTCTCTAACACTTGCTTGCTCCCTCAGAAATTGTGCCCTAGCCAACAAAGGTGTGCTGCAAATCTATACAATTTTAACCACTTTACCACCGGAGGATTTTGCTGTCTTACGTCCAGGCCACTTTTTGCGATTCGGCGCTGTGCGACTTTAACTGACAATTGTGCAGTCGTGCGACGCCGTACCCAAACGAAATTTACGTCCTTTTTTTCGTACAAACAGAGCTTTCTTTTGGTGGTATTTGATCACCTGTGCGCTTTTTACTTTTTGCGCTATAAACAAAAAAAAGCGTTTATTTTGAAAAAATAACAATATTTTTAACATTTTTTTATATGAAATTCCCCCCCAAATAAATGTAAAAATCAAATTTTTTTAAAATTTTTGGCCAATTTGTTTTCTGCTACCTATGTTTGGTAAAAAAAATCACGATAAGCATATTTTGATTGGTTTGCGCAAAAGTTATTGCGTTTACTAACTACGGGAAAGATTTCTGTCATTTTTGGTGTTTTTTTTTTAACGCGTAATGGCGGCGATCTGCGATTTTTTTTGCGGGACTGCGACATTGCGGCGGACAGATCGGACCCTTTACTGACATTTTTGACACTTTTGGGGGTACCAGTGACATTACTGCAGTAATTAGTGCTATATATATGCACTGTTACTGTAAAAATGACACTGGCAGTGAAGGGGTTAATTTTATTGGAGAGGGAGGGGTTAATGTATGCCTGGTGCTTACTGACGTGTGAGGGGGGGGGTGACTGAGTGACAGAAGGACAGATCGGATGTTCAGCTATGCTGAACACTCTGATCTGTCAGTCCCTGTCACTTAGGAGATCCGCCCGCTCTGTTTACACACTCCTCACTCGATTTCCTGACGATCGGGGAAGAGCGGCGGCGATCGCCGCTGCTCCTCCCCTGGCCCGACTCCCGCTGTGACTGAAAACAGCGGGAGCGCGCCTCCAGCGGCGCGCGAGCGCCGCCTACAGGGGGAGGAGTCCAGCGACGTAGGTCTACGTCGCTGGACGGGAACAAGCCACTGTGCCACAGTAGCAGCACAGTGGCTGGGGGTAAAGTGGTTAAATTCTAAACAAATAGACAAGCATTTTATATTTCCAGATGCAATATGCTTGATAAATCTCCAAGTAATTGGAAAATGTCCAAAAATGCTTAATAGCTATGGTGCAAATCTGTAGAATTCTTCCTCTGAAGCCTCTAAATCAACACACTGTTTTTTATAGAGTATACTTTTTTTTTTAATATAAGTCGGCAGACAACTTGTCAGGGTATCCACTAGTCAGACCTCACTGAGAGGTGGATGAAGAAGCAGAAAAGATAGGAAATCCCTGTCTTGAGGAAGGCCTTCCAGGGGCACACAGAGAAAATACCCAGTGAACACCCCCCTCACGCCCTAATAGAGGCAATACAGTCACAGTCCATGAGAAAGACCACAGCTAACACCAGAAACCAAAAACTGCTGAGTGAATGGTCCCATCTAAACCTGAGTGATGGTATACTGTACCAAAAAATAATGGTTTCCAATGACCCATCAATGACCTGGTAGGTTGTCATAGGCCTGGAACCTCTGTGTGGCAGAGAGAATCCATGTGGCAGCAAGGCACTGAGGTGTCACAAAATGTTCACCTGATTCCAGGGGCAAGCTATTGTGTGTGGGTCTGCTCCAGTTGGTTGAACAAGTATGCTGACATTGTGTGGTCTGTTCAGTACCCCCCCCCCCTAAAGTATTGATAATCGATTTTTATTACACTTGACATTCTAGAAGATTGATATCATGACACTCTAATTATGGTGGATTACTTTACCAAATATGTGGTGGCAGTACTGACCCTCGGCCAGCCTCAGACATTGACCTCAACCTGGGGACAAAGTCTGATGTAAAGGCACAGACCAGCAAGGAAACTTGCAAACAATGTGGAAAGAAGTCCCTTGGGTATTCCTACCACAGTCTGTTCCAGGTGTACCAATCTACAATATCCAGAAAAAAGGAACCCAAGTAACACTGAGACCCCCAGTTTACAATGTTTTTAAGTGCTGTCCAGGTTCATGAGCTAAAAATGTCTCTGCCTTCAGAAGTTCAATGGTGACTGTCTCCTGCTCTTCCACCATTATCTCCAAGACCCCAAGGAGAAGCTATGGATCCTGACTTTATTATACAGCCCAATGGTCACCCAGCTAAGCCACACCTGATTAGGTAGAGGTAGAACTGTCAGAAACAGCATTCAGGCAGCCGGGCAGGAGCCTAATAACATACAGCTTCTCTGGAAAATCCAGCTACTTTCAGGACCACCTTCCCATTAGCAACAAAAGTATTCTAGTTCCAGTAGGGTTGCCCCCCTGTGTCCTCAAGCCTTGAATCCCTCCAACTGTTCACCTGTGTTACCAGAGCACCATGGACCTCCCTGAGAGAGTTTCTGTTTTTTGGAAAAAGCTAAACAGATACTTCAGCACATGCTTCCCAAGTAGGGGATCAAGGAAAATGGGTGACAACTAGTGTTGAGCGAACACGGACTGTATTATTCGTGTTCGTACCGAATAATTGGATTTTTTGTACCCGAACACGGACACGGACACTTTACTGTATGTTCGGGTAAAAATCCGTGTTCGGTCGTTTTATTTCCAGGTTTTGCATGCTTTGGCGCTCTTTTCATGGCGGGCTTTCAACAGCCAATCAACAATCGTTTAACTGGTGTGCCTTAAGCCATCCCAGCCATGCCTGCAAATGTCTCAGTAGCTGTGATTGGCCGTCTGAAGCATGTGACCAAGTCTTTATAAGTTCGAGGCAGCCGCAGCGGCGTCATTATGCTGCTTAGATTCAGGGACAGAGCACACATCAACGTGCTGGCTGCTGATTAGGGAAAGATAGGCAGGAAAAAACCATTTGTGTCCGGATAGAATTGAGGGACAGGTCGGAGTGTTTAGGCAGGGCGAGTTGTAGGCATTTTAGGGATAGAGTCTGCTGAATTATATAGGGTCAGTGTCTTCTACAAACTACAATCGATATTGCTGTGTGGGGGGTGGGGTGAATCTGCACTCAATCCTGATCTACGATCTCTTCTCAATCCTGTTAGGGACAGAGTCTGCTGAATTTTAGGGAAACTGTGTTCTACAAACTACAATCGATATTGCTGTGTGGGGGGTGGGGTGAATCTGCACTCAATCCTGATCTACGATCTCTTCTCAATCCTGTTAGGGACAGAGTCTGCTGAATTTTAGGGAAACTGTGTTCTACAAACTACAATCGATATTGCTGTGTGGGGGGTGGGGTGAATCTGCACTCAATCCTGATCTACGATCTCTTCTCAATCCTGTTAGGGACAGAGTCTGCTGAATTTTAGGGAAACTGTGTTCTACAAACTACAATCGATATTGCTGTGTGGTGTGGGATTGGAGATAGGCAGGTGTCAGTGATCCACATCCATTTTTCTGTGTGTGAGCTGCAGTGAACACAATCTTTTTGGGCTGCAGTGAACACAATCTTTTTGGGCTGCAGTGAACACAATCTTTTTGGGCTGCAGTGAACACAATCTTTTTGGGCTGCAGTGAACACAATCTTTTTGGGCTGCAGTGAACACAATCTTTTTGGGGTGCAGTGAACAAAATCTTTTTGGGGTGCAGTGAACACAATCCTTTTTGGTGTGCAGTGAACAAAATCTTTGTGGGGTGCAGTGAACAAAATCCTTTGTGGGGTGCAGTGAACACAATCTTTTTGGGGTGCAGTGAACAAAATCCTTTTTGGGGTGCAGTGAACAACATCCTTTTTGGGGTGCAGTGAACACAATCTTTTTGGGGTGCAGTGAACAAAATCCTTTGTGGGGTGCAGTGAACACAATCTTTTTGGGGTGCAGTGAACACAATCTTTTTGGGGTGGAGTGAACAACATCCTTTTTGGGGTGCAGTGAACAAAATCCTTTTTGGGGTGCAGTGAACAAAATCATTTTTGGGGTGCAGTGAACACAATCTTTTTGGGGTGCAGTGAACACAATCTTTGTGGGGTGCAGTGAACACAATCTTTTTGGGGTGGAGTGAACAACATCCTTTTTGGGGTGCAGTGAACAACATCCTTTTTGGGGTGCAGTGAACACAATCTTTTTGGGGTGCAGTGAACACAATCTTTGTGGGGTACAGTGAACAGAATCTTTGTGGGGTGCAGTGAACACAATCTTTGGGGGGTACAGTGAACACAATCTTTGTGAGGTGCAGTGAACACAATCTTTGTGGGGTGCAGTGAACACAATCATTGTGGGGTGCAGTGAACTCAATCTTTGTGGGGTACAGTGAACACAATCTCATACTGAAGGTTTGAGGGTGCTGCCTGTTCCATACTCCCCCTACTCCTCATCTAGCCTTTTAGGGGTACAAACAATAGTAATTGGGGCCTAGTGTGGTTGTGTACGTGTGATATACATACACTTTTTTGGGATCATATTTTCTATTCCGCTATTTAATCAAAAACCTTTGGGGATCAGTTAAATTGGGGGATAGTCTGTGTTGGTACGTGTGAGAGAGATCCACCTTTCCAAGTTGTTGGGGTTCATCTCATACTTCTGAAGGTTTGAGGGTGCTGCCTGTTCCATACTCCCCCCTACTCCTAGCCTTTTAGGGGTACAAACAATAGTAATTGGGGCCTAGTGTGGTTGTGTACGTGTGATATACATACACTTTTTTGGGATTATATTTTCTATTCCGCTATTTAATCAAAAACCTCTGGGGATCAGTTAAATTGGGGGATAGTCTGTGTTGGTACGTGTGAGAGAGATCCACCTTTCCAAGTTGTTGGGGTTCATCTCATACTTCTGAAGGTTTGAGGGTGCTGCCTGTTCCATACTCCCCCTACTCCTAGCCTTTTAGGGGTACAAACAATAGTAATTGGGGCCTAGTGTGGTTGTGTACGTGTGATATACATACACTTTTTTGGGATCATATTTTCTATTCCGCTATTTAATCAAAAACCTCTGGGGATCAGTTAAATTGGGGGATAGTCTGTGTTGGTACGTGTGAGAGATATCCACCTTTCCAAGTTGTTGGGGTTCATCTCATACTTCTGAAGGTTTGAGGGTGCTGCCTGTTCCATACTCCCCCTACTCCTAGCCTTTTAGGGGTACAAACAATAGTAATTGGGGCCTAGTGTGGTTGTGTACGTGTGATATACATACACTTTTTTGGGATCATATTTTCTATTCCGCTATTTAATCAAAAACCTTTGGGGATCAGTTAAATTGGGGGATAGTCTGTGTTGGTACGTGTGAGAGAGATCCACCTTTCCAAGTTGTTGGGGTTCATCTCATACTTCTGAAGGTTTGAGGGTGCTGCCTGTTCCATACTCCCCCTACTCCTAGCCTTTTAGGGGTACAAACAATAGTAATTGGGGCCTAGTGTGGTTGTGTACGTGTGATATACATACACTTTTTTGGGATCATATTTTCTATTCCGCTATTTAATCAAAAACCTCTGGGGATCAGTTAAATTGGGGGATAGTCTGTGTTGGTACGTGTGAGAGAGATCCACCTTTCCAAGTTGTTGGGGTTCATCTCATACTTCTGAAGGTTTGAGGGTGCTGCCTGTTCCATACTCCCCCTACTCCTAGCCTTTTAGGGGTACAAACAATAGTAATTGGGGCCTAGTGTGGTTGTGTACGTGTGATATACATACACTTTTTTGGGATCATATTTTCTATTCCGCTATTTAATCAAAAACCTCTGGGGATCAGTTAAATTGGGGGATAGTCTGTGTTGGTACGTGTGAGAGAGATCCACCTTTCCAAGTTGTTGGGGTTCATCTCATACTTCTGAAGGTTTGAGGGTGCTGCCTATTCCATACTCCCCCTACTCCTAGCCTTTTAGGGGTACAAACAATAGTAATTGGGGCCTAGTGTGGTTGTGTACGTGTGATATACATACACTTTTTTGGGATCATATTATCTATTCCGCTATTTAATCAAAAACCTCTGGGGATCAGTTAAATTGGGGGATAGTCTGTGTTGGTACGTGTGAGAGAGATCCACCTTTCCAAGTTGTTGGGGTTCATCTCATACTTCTGAAGGTTTGAGGGTGCTGCCTGTTCCATACTCCCCCCTACTCCTAGCCTTTTAGGGGTACAAACAATAGTAATTGGGGCCTAGTGTGGTTGTGTACGTGTGATATACATACACTTTTTTGGGATCATATTTTCTATTCCGCTATTTAATCAAAAACCTCTGGGGATCAGTTAAATTGGGGGATAGTCTGTGTTGGTACGTGTGAGAGAGATCCACCTTTCCAAGTTGTTGGGGTTCATCTCATACTTCTGAAGGTTTGAGGGTGCTGCCTGTTCCATACTCCCCCCTACTCCTAGCCTTTTAGGGGTACAAACAATAGTAATTGGGGCCTAGTGTGGTTGTGTACGTGTGATATACATACACTTTTTTGGGATCATATTTTCTATTCCGCTATTTAATCAAAAACCTTTGGGGATCAGTTAAATTGGGGGATAGTCTGTGTTGGTACGTGTGAGAGAGATCCACCTTTCCAAGTTGTTGGGGTTCATCTCATACTTCTGAAGGTTTGAGGGTGCTGCCTGTTCCATACTCCCCCCTACTCCTAGCCTTTTAGGGGTACAAACAATAGTAATTGGGGCCTAGTGTGGTTGTGTACGTGTGATATACATACACTTTTTTGGGATCATATTTTCTATTCCGCTATTTAATCAAAAACCTCTGGGGATCAGTTAAATTGGGGGATAGTCTGTGTTGGTACGTGTGAGAGAGATCCACCTTTCCAAGTTGTTGGGGTTCATCTCATACTTCTGAAGGTTTGAGGGTGCTGCCTGTTCCATACTCCCCCTACTCCTAGCCTTTTAGGGGTACAAACAATAGTAATTGGGGCCTAGTGTGGTTGTGTACGTGTGATATACATACACTTTTTTGGGATCATATTTTCTATTCCGCTATTTAATCAAAAACCTCTGGGGATCAGTTAAATTGGGGGATAGTCTGTGTTGGTACGTGTGAGAGAGATCCACCTTTCCAAGTTGTTGGGGTTCATCTCATACTTCTGAAGGTTTGAGGGTGCTGCCTGTTCCATACTCCCCCTACTCCTAGCCTTTTAGGGGTACAAACAATAGTAATTGGGGCCTAGTGTGGTTGTGTACGTGTGATATACATACACTTTTTTGGGATCATATTTTCTATTCCGCTATTTAATCAAAAACCTCTGGGGATCAGTTAAATTGGGGGATAGTCTGTGTTGGTACGTGTGAGAGAGATCCACCTTTCCAAGTTGTTGGGGTTCATCTCATACTTCTGAAGGTTTGAGGGTGCTGCCTGTTCCATACTCCCCCCTACTCCTAGCCTTTTAGGGGTACAAACAATAGTAATTGGGGCCTAGTGTGGTTGTGTACGTGTGATATACATACACTTTTTTGGGATCATATTTTCTATTCCGCTATTTAATCAAAAACCTCTGGGGATCAGTTAAATTGGGGGATAGTCTGTGTTGGTACGTGTGAGAGAGATCCACCTTTCCAAGTTGTTGGGGTTCATCTCATACTTCTGAAGGTTTGAGGGTGCTGCCTGTTCCATACTCCCCCTACTCCTAGCCTTTTAGGGGTACAAACAATAGTAATTGGGGCCTAGTGTGGTTGTGTACGTGTGATATACATACACTTTTTTGGGATCATATTTTCTATTCCGCTATTTAATCAAAAACCTCTGGGGATCAGTTAAATTGGGGGATAGTCTGTGTTGGTACGTGTGAGAGATATCCACCTTTCCAAGTTGTTGGGGTTCATCTCATACTTCTGAAGGTTTGAGGGTGCTGCCTGTTCCATACTCCCCCTACTCCTAGCCTTTTAGGGGTACAAACAATAGTAATTGGGGCCTAGTGTGGTTGTGTACGTGTGATATACATACACTTTTTTGGGATCATATTTTCTATTCCGCTATTTAATCAAAAACCTTTGGGGATCAGTTAAATTGGGGGATAGTCTGTGTTGGTACGTGTGAGAGAGATCCACCTTTCCAAGTTGTTGGGGTTCATCTCATACTTCTGAAGGTTTGAGGGTGCTGCCTGTTCCATACCCCCCCTACTCCTCATCTAGCCTTTTAGGGGTACAAACAATAGTAATTGGGGCCTAGTGTGGTTGTGTACGTGCGAGATACATACACTTTTTTTGATCATATTTCCTATTCCGCTATTCAATAAAAACCTTTGAGGATCAATTGAATTGCGGGATAGTCTGTGTCGGTACGTGTGAGAGAGATCCACCTTTCCAAGTTGTTGGGGTTCATCTCATACTTCTGAAGGTTTGAGGGTGCTGCCTGTTCCATACCCCCCCTACTCCTCATCTAGCCTTTTAGGGGTACAAACAATAGTAATTGGGGCCTAGTGTGGTTGTGTACGTGCGAGATACATACACTTTTTTTGATCATATTTCCTATTCCGCTATTCAATAAAAACCTTTGGGGATCAATTAAATTGCGGGATAGTCTGTGTCGGTACGTGTGAGATCCACCTTTCCAAGTTTTTGGGGTTCATCTCATACTTCTGAAGCTTTGAGGGTGCTGCCTGTTCCATACTCCTCCTCCTCCTCATCCATCCTTTTAGGTGTACAAACAATAGTAATTGGGGCCTAGTGTGCTTCTGTACGTGTGAGATACATACACATTTTTTGATCATATTTCCTATTCCGCTATTCAATAAAAACCTTTGGGGATCAATTAAATTGCGGAATAGTCTGTGTCGGTACGTGTGAGATCCACCTTTCCAAGTTTTTGGGGTTCATCTCATACTTCTGAAGCTTTGAGGGTGCTGCCTGTTCCATACTCCTCCTCCTCCTCATCCATCCTTTTAGGTGTACAAACAATAGTAATTGGGGCCTAGTGTGTTTCTGTACGTGCGAGATACATACACTTTTTTTGATCATATTTCCTATTCCGCTATTCAATAAAAACCTTTGGGGATCAATTAAATTGCGGGATAGTCTGTGTCGGTACGTGTGAGATCCACCTTTCCAAGTTTTTGGGGTTCATCTCATACTTCTGAAGCTTTGAGGGTGCTGCCTGTTCCATACTCCTCCTCCTCCTCATCCATCCTTTTAGGTGTACAAACAATAGTAATTGGGGCCTAGTGTGCTTCTGTACGTGTGAGATACATACACATTTTTTGATCATATTTCCTATTCCGCTATTCAATAAAAACCTTTGGGGATCAATTAAATTGCGGGATAGTCTGTGTCGGTACGTGTGAGATCCACCTTTCCAAGTTTTTGGGGTTCATCTCATACTTCTGAAGCTTTGAGGGTGCTGCCTGTTCCATACTCCTCCTCCTCCTCATCCATCCTTTTAGGTGTACAAACAATAGTAATTGGGGCCTAGTGTGCTTCTGTACGTGTGAGATACATACACATTTTTTGATCATATTTCCTATTCCGCTATTCAATAAAAACCTTTGGGGATCAATTAAATTGCGGAATAGTCTGTGTCGGTACGTGTGAGATCCACCTTTCCAAGTTTTTGGGGTTCATCTCATACTTCTGAAGCTTTGAGGGTGCTGCCTGTTCCATACTCCTCCTCCTCCTCATCCATCTTTTTAGGTGTACAAACAATAGTAATTGGGGCCTAGTGTGTTTCTGTACGTGTGAGATACATACACTTTTTTTGATCATATTTCCTATTCCGCTATTCAATAAAAACCTTTGGGGATCAATTGAATTGCGGGATAGTCTGTGTCGGTACGTGTGAGAGAGATCCACCTTTCCAAGTTGTTGGGGTTCATCTCATACTTCTGAAGGTTTGAGGGTGCTGCCTGTTCCATACCCCCCCTACTCCTCATCTAGCCTTTTAGGGGTACAAACAATAGTAATTGGGGCCTAGTGTGGTTGTGTACGTGCGAGATACATACACTTTTTTTGATCATATTTCCTATTCCGCTATTCAATAAAAACCTTTGAGGATCAATTGAATTGCGGGATAGTCTGTGTCGGTACGTGTGAGAGAGATCCACCTTTCCAAGTTGTTGGGGTTCATCTCATACTTCTGAAGGTTTGAGGGTGCTGCCTGTTCCATACTCCCCCTACTCCTCATCTAGCCTTTTAGGGGTACAAACAATAGTAATTGGGGCCTAGTGTGGTTGTGTACGTGTGATATACATACACTTTTTTTGGATCATATTTTCTATTCCGCTATTCAATAAAAACCTTTCTAGGGCAAGATCTTAAATTACAGAAATATGAGGAGACCGTCAAATAAGGGCCGTGGCCTGGGTCGTGGTGCTGCTGGTAGAGCTCCTGTTGCAAGGAGAGGACATGGTCGATCTGTGCCAGCTACACGCACAAGTGAAACACCTTCCTCAAGTGTGAGTAGGCGACAGAACCTGCATCAGTATTTGGTAGGGCATCAAACGCCCCTAGAAGTGATGAGGCCAGAACAAGTTGAGGCGATAGTAGATTGGTTTGCTGCTGACAGTGCCTCCAGTTCCTTCACATTGTCTCCCACCCAGTCTACTGCAGAAAGGTCAGAGTTGGCACCTGCAGCCAATGTCCAACCGTCTTTCACCTCACCCCCTTGCAAATCAGGCCAGCAGTCTGAGCCCCAAGCCATACAGCAGTCTCTTATTCTTTTTGAGGACTCTGTCAGCAGGGTTTCCCAGGGCCATCCACCTAGCCCTGCCCCAGAAGTGGAAGAGATTGAGTGCAGCGATGCCCAACCACTTATTCCTCAAGATGAGTACATGCAAGGATCATCGCAGCACGTCTCCGATGATGACGAAACGCAGGTGCCAACTGCTGCGGCGTTCAGCATTGTGGAGACCGACAAGGAGGGCAGGGGTGAAGACTGGGTGGAAGATGATGTGGAGGACGATGAGGTCCTCGAACCCACATGGAATGAACGTCATGCAGGTGAACTGAGTAGTTTGGAGGAAGAGGCGGTGGTCGCACAGAGCCACCAGCACAGCAGAAGAGGGAGCAGGGTGCAGAAGCGGAGCGGCCGTGCCCTAGACACTACGCCCGCTACTGCCCAACGCAGCAAGGGAACGAGCGCACCAAAGTCAGCTCAAAGGAGTTCTCTAGCGTGGAAGTTCTTTAGAAAATGTGCTGATGACAGGACACGAGTGGTTTGCACCCTGTGCAATCAGAGCTTGAAGCGAGGCATGAACCTTCTCAACCTGAGCACAACCTGCATGATCAGGCATCTAAGTGCAAAGCACGAGCTGCAGTGGAGTACACACCTTCAAAACCAAGAAACGTCTCTGGCTCATCCTGCTTCCTCTTCTGCTGCAGTCTCGGCCGCTCCAGCCACATCTGTAGTGATACCGGCACCTGCCACCCCGCAAACAGACGATCTGTCAGCAACACCACCACCTGGGTCACCAACAACCATCTCCACAATGTCCCGTGGAAGCGTTCAGCTTTCCATCTCCCAAACACTTGAGAGGAAGAGGAAGTACCCCCCTACCCACCCGCGATCCCTGGCCCTGAATGCCAGCATTTCAAAATTATTGGCCTTTGAAATGCTGTCATTCCGTCTGGTGGAGACGCACAGTTTTAAAAACCTTATGTCGGTGGCTGTCCCACAGTACGTCGTGCCCAGCCGCCACTACTTTTCCAGGCAAGCCATCCCTTCCCTGCACAACCAAGTGGGGGAAAAAATCAGGTGTGCACTGCGCAACGCCATCTGTGCCAAGGTCCACCTAACTACGGATACGTGGACCAGTAAGCACGGTCAGGGGCGTTATATCTCCCTAACGGCACACTGGGTAAATGCAGTGGCGGATGGGCCTGAGGCGGATAGCAATTTGGCGCATGTCCTTCCACCACCGAGGATTGCAGGGCGCTTCAGTTTGCCTCCTGTTCCTAACTCCTCCTACTCCGCTTCCTCATCCTCTACCGCCTCCTCATCCGGACAGCGTAACACCTTCACCACCAACTTCAGCACGGCCAGGGGTAAACGACAGCAGGCAGTTTTACAACTTGCCTGTTTGGGGGACAAACCACACACCGCGCAGGAGTTGTGGAGGAGCATGGAACAGCAGACAAATGAGTGGTTGCTGCCAGCGAGCCTCAAGCCCGGCCTGGTGGTGTGCGATAACGGGCGAAATCTCATAGCAGCTCTGGGCCTAGCCGGTTTGACGCACATCCCTTGCCTGGCGCATGTGCTGAATTTGGTGGTGCAGAGGTTCCTTAAAAACTACCCCGATATGTCAGAGCTGCTGCAGAAAGTGCGGGCCGTTTGTGCGCACTTTCGGCGTTCTCACCCTGCTGCTGCTCGCCTGGCAGCGCTGCAGCGTAACTTCGGCCTTCCCGCTCACCGCCTCATATGTGACGTGCCCACAAGGTGGAACTCCACCTTGCACATGCTGGAAAGACTGTGCGAGCAGCAGCAGGCCATAGTGGAGTTTCAGCTGCAGCACGCACGCGTGAGTCGCTCTGCGGAACAGCACCACTTCACCACCAATAACTGGGCCTCCATGCGAGACCTGTGTGCCTTGTTGCGCTGTTTTGAGTACTCCACCAACATGGCCAGTGGCAATGACGCCGTTCTCAGCTTAACTATCCCACTTCTATGCCTCCTTGAAAAAACAATTCGGGCGATGATGGAAGAGGATGTGGCACAGGATGAGGAGGAGGAGGAGGATGAAGAGGTAACATTTCCAAGGCTTTCAGGGCAGTCATTCGCAAGGGGCTCCGAGGGTGGGTTCCTGCACACGCAAACGCCAGGGACGCAATTGTCCAGCAGGGGCACAGTTCTGGAGGATGAGGAGGATGAGGAGGAGGAGGAGCTGGAGGAGGAGATGGAACCATGTTCACAGCAGGGTGGCACCCAGGCCAGCTCATGGCCATCACTGGTGCGTGGCTGGGGGGATACAGAGGACACGGACCATACACCTCCCACAGAGGACAGCCTTTCGTCGCCTCTGGGCAGCCTGGCACACATGAGCGATTACATGCTGCAGTGTCTCCACAACGACCGCCGAGTTGCCCACATTCTAACTTGTGCTGATTACTGGGTGGCCACGCTGCTGGATCCCCGTTACAAGGACAACGTACCGTCCTTAATTCACTCACTGGAGCGCGATCGCAAGATGCGCGAGTACAAGCGCACGCTGGTAGACGCCATGCTGCTGGCATTCCCATCTGACAGCGGGGCCACAGTGGAAGCACAAGGCAGAGGAGGAGGAGGAGGAGGTCGCCAACGCAACCAGGGCACCGCCAGCACCTCAGAAGGCAGGGTTAGCATGGCCGAAATGTGGAAAAGCTTTGTCAGCACGCCACAACAAACAGCAGCACCAGCAGCTCAGATGGAACGTCTTAGCAGGAGGCAGCATTTTACCAACATGGTGGAGCAGTATGTGTGCACACGCCTACATGTAGTGAATGACGGGTCTGCCCCCTTCAACTTCTGGGTCTCCAAATTGGGCACATGGCCTGAGCTTGCCCTTTACGCCTTGGAGGTGCTGGCGTGCCCTGCAGCCAGTGTATTATCTGAACGGGTATTTAGCACGGCTGGGGGCGTTATAACAGACAAGCGCAGCCGCCTGTCCAGAGACAATGTGGACAAGCTCACGTTCATTAAAATGAACCAGGCATGGATCCCACGGGACTTTTCCGTACCTTATGCAGAATAGCAATGGATACCGACCTTACCCACCCATTGTTCCATTTTTGCTCTTTCTCACTCTTTTGGGGTGTACCCTCATTTAAAATTTGTGAAAAGAAGCAGTGTTGGCTACCTCGTCCTCCTCCTCAGGGCCAGATTAATGTAGGGTCTATTGGAGCTGCAGCTCCAGGCCCCTACCTTTTATATAGGCCCCGGGTTGGCCATATTCACTGTTACCGCTCTTCTGTCACTTGTAAACACAGAAGTCTGGCTTCTATGCTCGCTTCCCCAGGCAGCACCCTCAGAACCTCCCCACACAGCGTGAAGGCCGGACAAGGAGGGACAGTTGGCGATGCATGGATGTGTTTATGGGCTTCAGAGACAGCATCCCATGTTGAATTAGGCATGCATGGCTGCACCCTTCCTCCTCTGGGTGCATGGCAAGGCACGGCCCTAAGGCCCTTCAAAATCCTCAGCACCAAGCCCATGATGCTGTTAATCCGGCCCTGGTCCTCCTCCACCGCCGCTTCCACCTACACCGCCCATAGGTGTGCGCAGCCTATTGCATTAAGGTGTGCACCCCAAAGTTGAAATACACATGCATGTGTTTGCCAGCAGGGAGAGTAATGTATCGGGGCCATGTACCTGTAGGCAAGGAGAAATAGAGCAGAGCAGGTCCCAGGGAGATCTTTCCCATCTCCTCACTGGCAATGCTATGTGCCCTAGGTGATTAGGGTGTGCCCAGGCACACCCAGCACACCCTGTGCGCACGCCTATGTCACCGCCACATCCACCACCACCTCAACCTCCCTCCTACTCCATATGGGCCTCGTCCTTCAGAGATGAAGAAGAACATTGTTTTATTTTTCTGTTTTTTTTTGTTGTTTTAAGTTATTTCCCTATCCACATTTGTTTGCAGAGCACTTGCCATGCTCTTAATTACGTTTTGCTGCCATTTGCAGCACTCTAGCCCTTTCCTTTGGTGTTTTAGAGCCATTTTAGTGCCTTAAAGTTCGGGTCCCCATTGACTTCAATGGGGTTCGGTGTCCGGGAAAAGTTCGGTAAAAGTCCGGGACACGGACCCGGACTTTTTTTTAAAGTTCGGCCGAACCCGTCGAACACGGACATCTAGGTGTCCGCTCAACCCTAGTGACAACCATTGTGCCTGCACATTTAAAGCAAGTAGGCAATGGCAGCTCCTATTCCTTTTATATTAAAACTGTGACAAATCAAAATAAAACTAACCACAACAACAGGTAGCTTTTCAGTACAATCTATTAGTCTCAACTCATAGCTTCCCAGAGCTAGGGCTATTTCTGCAATTTACATTATCCAGCCCCCCCCCCCCCATTAACCCCTTTACATTATTCAGCCCCCCCCCCCCCTGGAACCCTTTACATTATACAGCCCCCCCATGGAACCCTTTACATTATAAAGCCCCCCATGGAACCCTTTACATTATACGTCCCCCCCATGAAACCCTTTACATTATACAGCCCACCCCCCCCATGGAATCCTTTACAATATACAGCCCCCCCCCCCAGCTCTCCCCTTCCTACATTATTAGGAGGAGAGAGGAGCAGGAGGCACTGTGTCTGAAGTAGAAGGGGGGAGAGAGAATCACTAGCCCTGAATAAACAGCGGGAACTGCCGGAGATAACTTTGCTAGTTAATAGCAGGTAATTGGTTGCTAAGGGGTCCTAGCAACCAATCACCTGCTCATTAACTTAGAAAGTTATCTCCGGCAGTTTTTGCTGTTTATTCAGGGCTAATGATTCTCTCTCCCCCCTTCTACTTCAGACACAGTGCCTCCTGCTCCGCTCTCCTGTGTCAGTAAGAGGCGGAGGCAGTCCGGCGACTGGCCCTGGGTATCTCCCCTCAGGCGGCTGTCACCCTGGTGCTCCTTCACACCCCCCAATGTGTCGCACCCGGGGCTGACTGCCCACCCCCCCTGATGGTATGCCACTGCCTGGGGCACATTCACAAGTGCACTTCTCCAGCAGGTGCCGGTTTATCTTGGTAAAGAAAAAGGGGATGAGTTGAGACCTTGCACTGATTATAGGGTCCTCAGTCGCATCACAATCAAGAATGAATACCCGATTCAGTTGATTACTGAATTGTTCGACCGCCTCAAGGGAGCAATGGTCTTTACTAAGCTTGACCTAAGTGCCGCGTATAACCTCAGAAGGATCAAGGAGGGTGACGAGTGGAAGACCGCGTTTAATACCAGAACCAGTCATTACAAATCTCAGGTGATGTCCTTTGGCTTGTTTCCATGCTCCCTCTGTCTTCCAGGAGTTCATCTATGATGTCTTTCATATGTTACAGCAATGCGTAGTAGTCTATTTGGACGACATCTTGATTTACTCGGGCTTCATTGAATCACACTACCTGGATGTCAGATGGGTGCTGAAATGGTTACGTTAGAATGGGCTTTTCTGTAAGCTTGAGAAATGTGAATTTCACCTGTCTCAGGTTGCCTTCTTGGGCTACATCATTTCTGCTGAAGGGTTCTCCATGGATCCTCAGAAGGTTTCGGCTGTTCAACAATGGCCTCGCCCCAGTTGCCCCCTTTTCATTCAGTGTTTCCTTGGGTTTGCCAACTACTATCGGAAATTTATCAGGGAATATTTGTCAGGGAATAACCTCAGTTCTGACCAAGAAAGGCAGCGATTCCCACAATTGGACACCTGCTGCCATCCAAGCTTGTTGAGGCTGTCAAGTCTGCTTTCGCTTCGGCTCCCATTCTGTCTAATCTCAATCCTGGTTTGCCCTTTGTCCTAGAGGTGGATGTGTCTGAGACAGGGGTAGGGGCCCTCCTGTCTCAGTGTCGGACACCTGATGGACCCTTACTTCCTTTTGGGCTCTACTCCAAGAAGCTGTCTCCAGCTGAATGCAATTACGAGATTGGAGACAGAGAGCTCTTGGCCATTATCCTGGTTCCCAAAGAGTGGAGACACTTGCTCGAAGGTTCCATGGTTCCAGTTCTCACTCTCACTGATCATAAGAATCTGACGTACTGTATCTCTTGGAGGCCAAGAGGCTCACACCCCGTAAGGCCAGATGGGCCTAATTCTTGTCCCGTTTTAACTATGTGGTCTCCTATTTGCGCAGCTCCAAGAATTTTAAGGCTGATGCCTTGTCTCGCCAGTATTCTGAGTTGTCCAGGGAGGACTCCGTGCCGACACCAGTCATACCTTCAGATCATATCCGGGCTGCCATCTGCACCAACTTAACCTCTCCTCTTGGGGAACAGATCTTGGCTGCCCAACCTGATGCTCCCACAGAGAGACCTGCTGGCAAATGTTTTGTACCTGAGGGGTTGCGCATCAGACTATTGCGCACGTGCCCCAATTTCAAGACTGCTGGTCATCCTGGTAAGAACCAGATTGAAAGGAAAAAGGGGTTTCTGGGAGATGTAACTCTCCCATCTATGAGAATTGGACTTTAAAGGATGTAGAGTTGTCACACATAAATGAGCACATCAAATTATAATCATTTTAACCACTTGCCGACCGCCGCACAACTATTTACTGCGGCGGTCAGCCGCTCCTGGGCAAACCGATGTAGGACTACGTCGCTCGTCCAGGAGCCTGCAGAGGGCAAGCGCACACCACCGGAGGCGCACTCCTACCCCCGCTCATTCCCTGATATCCCCGTGCGAGTGACCGGCGGCTCCGAATTTTGAGAATTTCATATAAAAAAATGTGAAAAATATTGTTATTTTTTCAAAATTGTATATATATATATTTTTTTTTTATTTCGCAAAAAATAAAAATCGTACAGGTGATCAAATACCTCCAAAAGAAAGCTCTGTTTGTGGGATAAAAAGGACGTCAATTTCATTTGGGTACAGCATCGCACGACCGCGCAATTGTCCGTTAAATTCACAGTGCAGAATCCCAAAAAAGGGCCTGGTCTTTGAGCACCCAAATCCTCCGGGGCTTAAGTGGTTAATAAAAAGATACATTTTATTCACATACAAAATAGATAAAAAAGAAACCAAAAAAAAACTCAATAATTGAACAGTGTAACCCCAGAACAACTCAAAGGCTTTGTTGTATTATCTACTTCATTGTATTTACTATAAAACATGGTCATGAGGGTTAACGCGTTTTGCAGAACAGATTGTTCACACATCGCTTCCTCAGAGACCCTCCAGGTTAGCCAAGTTAATAATGAATAACTCATCACTGGTCTAAAAACCAACCGACAGCGTAAAAAAAAAAAAAAAACAGGTGGAGGCGAATTTAGGTGAGTACTGGACCATGCCTAAGATATGCCAGCGGATCGGGGTGTATATGTCATTCAGTTGAGGAAAACTCCTTGGTTTAGTTTGGATCAAAAAGATCGCCAAGTCTAATAAATTGAAAAAGATTCATGATAGATGGGTAACAGTATTACTCCTATATATACAGTACAGAGAAACGAGGGTCCCAACATCTGGTCTCCCCCAAAAAGAAAAAAAAAAAAATATATATATATATATATATATATATATATATATATATATTAACCCCTATATTTAACGACAAAACATTTTCAGACACTTGTATTCCGCCAATATACATCCCAAACAAGGAGCATTTGTTAAAATCACATTTATAGTACGGCTCAATGTTGATAAGGTTTAACTAGCCATATTCCCTTATATCTTACAGGGGGCCCCAACATTACAGTTCCCATAAGGCTACACCACAAAGTCTGCATCCACAGGTACCCAATAGTCAGCACCAACCAAGTAAAGCAGACCTTCCAAGTGTCTAAAAATGTATAGTAAATAATGTATACCTGTAGGGGGGTACATTACCTTATTATCCTCAACCATTGACCATCTATAAATCAAGAGTGGAAAAGAATCCGCGCTTAGGATAATATCGAAGGGAGGGGGTAGAAAAAAGCGATTGGCTGCAGCCCACTTCAGAATATAACCCACTAGAGATTATATTAGATATATAGAGGAAAAAAGAAGAAGTGCTTGGCGCTGCCAATATATGCGTTTAGAAGTGTGGAAGGTAGAAAATAGTATAGACAACACAGATGTCACAAATATTATAAATATTATGCACGTTTGAAAAAATGGATGTTAGATAAATAAGTGAGGTATTAAATGAGGTAAAAACAGGAATAAAGTGTAAGAGCATAAAACCTAAAACCCAATATTTAAATGTATAAAAGTAAATAGGTATGCAAAAAATGAATAAATAGAAGATGACATATACATCCACAATATACTCTAGTAAAAAAAATATATATATAGTGCCCTTCAAGTGAGGGTGAAGTGGTGGTGTTAAAACAATAAATAAATATATAAATTCAAAAATGGTATTATAGTGCAGTGAATATTTGGTGATATGTAACACAGGTGTATAAGTGATAATAAAAAGGTAAAGTAGAAAAAATTAGTAAATATAAATTATTTTACAGTGACTTGAGTGACCAGGAAGTGACGTGTGCAAAAAAGGAAGAGAAACCTCAATCCCAAGCCTGGGAAAAGAGAGTGCCCAATATGGTTCCCCAAAATGACAATGGGGTGGGCCACAGATGGAGGAAAATAAATCCAAAAAATTAATAATAGAAAATGCTGAAAAAATATAAAATGGTGGCTAGGTGATTGACCATCTATAGTTTCTGATCAGCCGCTGGGAGCCGCATCCGTAATTCCATCCCACTGGCCACCTATTTAACACTGTCCCGCCGGAAGTGGCAAGGCTCCAAGATTACCTAATATGTCACTTTCGGCGCGGGCGCCATGTTAGTGCGCATGCGCACAGACCGCAATGCGAACCACAAAGAGCCGTTACGCTGTGCCACCCACAGCTGAGATGGAATACAGCTGGGTCAGGATAACACAGGGGACCAGCTGGTCACCCCTTGATCCTGGCTTGGCGCCCGGATCAGAAAGTAAAACAGCCAATAAGTATATGAATGCTAGCCACACTGCTCAAATGGTGTAAATAGAACAAAACAAGAAAGTCTATATTCATAACCAAAGATCAATAACAAATTGCATCCTATAGAGCAGAATGATAGTTAATGCCACAGTCTGTCATATGCAAATTAAACATCATATGCGACAAAATTGTGATACAGCAAATAACATGTGAACAGTAAGATCTATATAACATGCATTGGTTTATATTTAATTGAGAAGAAAAAAAAATTATATTTAATTTTACCAAAACATGGCTAAAGTTCTCTAAATAAAAGGCTTGAAAGACATGGCAGTGTTAAGTCCTGGTGGAGAGGTCGCCTGTAGACTATATATCCATTTAACTTCTTGTTTGTGTATCTGGTTGTCAAAGTCTCCTACTCTAGGACTTTTAGGAAAAACAGAGAACCCAATGATCCTCGGATCATAGCTATGATGCAGACCGACATGTTTGCAAATAGGTGTATACAAAAGCCCTGCATCAATATAAGTGGTCATCGCCCAAAAGTTATTTTCGTCTTGCCGAGACAGAATGACCCACAAACGCAATTGGCAATGTAGACCACTGGCAGTCTGCAAAGAACTGGGATTTGAGAACGCCTCCTCTTGGAAGAGGGAGAATAATGCCCTCTCTTACCAGGGGCATTGATCGCAGTTCCCATAGCTACAGTATATGTACCTGTTCTCCCAGTGGCTCCTACCACTGAGGATTCTACAAGACTGTGGCATTACCTATCATTCTGCTATATAGGAGGCGATTTGTTATTGAACTTTGGTTATGAATTTAGACTTTCTTGTTTTATTTTGTTCTATTTACAACATTTGAGCGGTGTGGCTAGAATTAATTTACTCATTGGCTGTTTTACTTTGTGAGTATTCGGGCGCTAAGCCAGGATCAAGGGTTGACCAGCTGGTCCCCCTGTGTTATCCTGACCCAGCTGTATTCCATCTCAGCTGTGTAACGGCTCTTTGTGGTTCCGCATGCGGTCCACGCGGGTCCGTGTGCATGCGCACTAACATGGCGCCCGCGCCGGAAGTGACGTATTAAGTAATCTTGGAGCCTTGTCACTTCCGGCGGGACCGTGCTAAATAGATGGCTGGAGGGATGGGATGCCGGTGCGGCTCCCAGAGGCTTATCAGAAACTATACGGTCGATGGTTGAGGATAATAAGGTAATGTACCCCCCTACAGGTATACATAATTTACTAAATAATGTTTAGACACTTGGAAGGTCTGCTTTACTTGATTGGTGCTGACTATTGGGGACCCGGGGATCCCTGTGGATGCGGACTTGGTGGGGCAGCCTTATGGGAACTGCCATGTTGGGGCCCCCTGTGAGATATAAGGGAATTTAATGGCTGGTTAAAATTTACTAACATTGAGCCATACTATAAATGGGGTTTTAACAAATGTACCTTGTTTTAGCTGTATATTGGTGGAATACAAGTGTCTGAAAATGTTTTGTAGTTAGATATAGGGGTATATATATATATATATATATATATATATATATACTGTATATATATATATATATATATATACACACAGTATCTCCCAAAAGTGAGTACACCCTCACATTTTTGTAAATATTTTATTATATCATTTCATGGGACAACACTGAAGAAATTACATTTTGCTACAATGTAAAGTAGTGAGTGTACAGCTTGTATAACAGTGTAAATTTGCTGTCCCCTCAAAATAACTAAACACACAGCCATTAATATCTAAACCACTTGCAACAAAAGTGAGTACACCCCTAAGTCAAAATGTCCAAACTGGGCTCAAAGTGTCAATATTTTGTGTAGCCACCATTTTTCCAGCACTGCCTTAACTCTCTTGGGCATGGAGTTTACCAGAGCTTCACAGGTTGCCACTGGAGTCCTTTTCCACCCCTCCATGACAAGCTGGTGGATGTTAGAGACCTTGCACTCCTCCACCGTCCATTTGAGGATGCCCCACAAATGCTCAATAGGGTTTAGGTCTGGAGACATGCTTGGCCAGTCCATCACCTTTACCCTTAGCTTCCTTAGCAAGACAGTGGTCATCTTGGAGGTGTATTTGGGGTCATTATCATGTTGGAATACTGCTCTGCAGCCCAGTCTCCGAAGGGAGGGGATCATGCACTCATGCAGCCCCAGACCATGACACTTCCACTACCATGCTTGACTGTAGGCAAGACACACTCTTCTTTGTACTCCTCACCTGGTTGCCGCCACACATGCCTGACACATCTGAACCAAATAAGTTTATCTTGGTCTCATCAGACCATAGGACATGGTTCCAGTAATCCATGTCCTTAGTCTGCTTGTCTTCAGGAAACTGTTTGCGGGCTTTGCATTATCTTTAGAAGAGGCTTCCTTCTGGGACAACAGCCATGCAGACCAATTTGATGCAGTGTGCGGTGAATGGTCTGAGCACTGACAGGCTGACTACCCCCACCCCTTCAACCTCTGCAGCAATGCTGGCAGCACTCATATATCTATTTCCCAAAGATAACCTCTGGATATGACACTGAGCACATGCACTCAACTTTTTTGGTTGACCATGGCGAGGCCTGTTCTGAGTGGAACCTGTCCTGTTAAACCACTGTATGGTCTTGGCCACCGTGCTGCAGCTCAGTTTCAGGGTCTTGGCAATCTTCTTATAGCCTAGGCCATCTTTATGTAGAGCACCAATTCTTTTTTTCAAATCCTCAGAGATTTTTTTTTGCCATGAGGTGCCATGTTAAAATTCCAGTGGGCAGTATGAGAGAGTGAGAGCGATAACACCAAATTTAACACACCTGCTCCCCATTCACACCTGAGACCTTGTAACACTTACGAGTCGCATGACATTGGGAAGGGAAAATGGCTAATTGGGCCCAATTTGGACATTTTCAATTAAGGGTGTACTCACTTTTGTTGCCAGCATTTTAGTCATTAATGGCTGTGTGTTGAGTTATTTTGAGGGGATAGCAAATGTACACTGTTATACAAGCTGTACACTCACTACTTTACATTGTAGCAAAGTGTAATTTCTTCAGTGTTGTCAGATGAAAAGATATAATAAAATATTTACAAAAAATGTGAGGGGTGTACTTACTTTTGTGAGATACTGTATAGATATAGATATAGATAGATATAGACATAGATAGATAGATAGATAGATATATATATATATATATTTTTTTTTTTGGTAGACCAGATGTTGGGACCCCCCTTTCTCTGTTTGTATGGGGGTAATACTTTTACCCATGTTTCATAAATCTTTTAAAATTTTATAGACTTGGCGATCTCTTTGATCCAATCTAAACCAAGCTGTTTGCCTCAGCTGAATGACATATACACCCTGATCCACTTACGTATTTTTGGCATGGTCCAGTACTCACCTAAATTGGCCTCCGCCTGTGTTATTTACGCCGTTGGTTGGTTTTTAGGCTGGTGATGAGTTATTGTCTCTGCGTGCGGCACATGCTGAAATGATTGACAGATTTCCACTGATTGATGGTGAGCATAATAATTTTTCCAGTTAATTTACACGTGTGATGTGATTATGTATAAACACATTATATTTTATAGTTATTTGTCATTTTTTTTACTTTTTCGTTTTTTCAAGCCTTCATTAATAACTTGGCTAACATGAAGGGTCTCTGAGGAAGTGATGTGTGAACAATCTGTTATGCAAAACGAGTTAGCCCTCCTGACCATGTTTTATAATAACTGTATAATAAAGTAGATGGTACAACAAACCCTTTGAGTTGTTCTGGGGTTACACTGTTTAATTATTGTGTATTTTATGGTCTCTTTTTTTATCTATTTTGTATGTGAATAAAATGTATCTTTTTTATTAAAATGATTATAATTTGATGTGGTCATTCATGTGTGACAACATCCTTTAAAGTCCAATTCTCATGGATGGGAGAGTTACGTCTCCTAGAAACCCCTTTTTCCTTTATTTTTTTTAAACAAGGATGTAAATGTAGAGGTTTTTCCCGGGACTGATACATTCTTTTACCTTGGTAAGAACCAGATGTCCTTGGCTATTTCCTGTCAGTTCTGGTGGCCATCTCTACGTACTGATGTTGCTGCGTATGTCGCTGTTTGTTCGGTCTGTACCCAGAACAAATCTACTCGGCACCTTCCCTTGGGCCTACTGCATCCCATTTCTGCGTCTCAAGGTTACACGGTTATCCTTCATAGTTGTTGCCTGGTTCTCCAAAATGTGCCACTGTGTTCCATTTATGCAGCTGCCTACTGCCCAGGAGCTTCCCTCGGTGTTTGCCAGGGAGTTCTTACTTTATAAGGGTTGCCTAAAGAGATTTTCTCGGACTGTGGGAGGCAGTTTGTCTCCAGGTTCTGGCGCACCTTTTGCTCCCAGTTGGGTATTCGACTCTCCTTCTCCTCAGCCTACCATCCGCAGTCCAATGGTGCTGAGCGTTCCAACCAAGCTCTGGAGCAATTTCTCCGCTGCTATATCTCTGACCATCAGGACAATTGGGTTGATCTGCTACCCTGGGCGAAGTTGACCATCAACTCGTCTTCTGGAATGTCTCCATTCATGGCCAATTATGGGTTCCAACCTACTGTGTTGCCCGAGTTGTTCTCGCCACAGGACATCCCGGCTCTGGAGGATCATCTTTGTGTCCTCCATTCCTCTTGGGTGCAGATTCAAGAGTCTTTACTGTTCTCTGCACAGCATCAGAAGCTCCAGGCATACCGGTGACATTTATCTGCTCCTTCGTACCGGGTCAGGGAGAGGGTGTGGTTGTTGACCAGTAATCTCAACCTCAGGGTGCCTACTCCAAAACTGGCACCCCAATTTGTTCGGCCTTTTGGCATTCTCTGTAAGGTGAACCCAGGGGCCTATGCCCTTGGTCCTCTCCCCGGCATGCGTATCTCCAATGTCTTTCGCGTGTCACTTTTGAAGCTACTGGTTTGCAATCACTATACTTCTTTACCCTCGTCCCATTCCCGTGGGCAATCATTAGTGTGAGGTTAGCGGCATCTTGGATTCTCATCTTTTTCCTATGTCAGGTTCAATAACTGGTGCACTGGAAGGGTTATGGTCCTGAGGAGCGCTCCTGGGTTCCCTCCCACTGATGTTCATGCTCTTGCCCTTTTCCGCGCTTTCCATGCTTGCTTTCTGTTTTTTGTTTCGCGGAGGAGGGGCTGTTGAGGGGAGGGTACTGTCAAGGTCTTACCTTGCCCTCCTGTTGGCAGCCATCTTGGACATTTTCAGACTGCTGCCTCTTATAGACTCTAATTGCATCATCACTTGCCTGCTGCTTGGGCGTTGCACAGTGATGATGCTGAACACCTGACTATATCTATCACCTGATGGGTTGCAGTCCTAGTCCTTTCGTTTGTGCTCCAAGGTGCATCTCTGCTAGCAGTTTTATGTTCTCGGTGTTCCTCCATGTATGACCTGGCTTGGCTGATGACTGTCCTGGCTCTTGACTCCGTATCCGCAGACGACCCGGCATTGGAAGGCTACCTGCTTCTGGACTCTACCCCCGCTTAGATGACTACCCACTTCTGGACTTGTTCCTGCTCTCACTTCCTCACTCTTGCTGTGCATTTATTGTTGTTTGCTCCAATAAACTGCTTTATTTTACCTGCATCCCCATGTGGTCTAGTTGCCTGGCACCTTGACACCCCTACATTTTATCCACCCCCAAAATATCCCCATCACACAGTATGAAGTAGTGAAGCTGATAAATTCTAACACTGCACAGTGTTTTGACACGCTATAACGTAACATGGCCAAACTGTTCCATATCTCATACACTGTCAGAAAACAAATTCTGCCTTAAAGCTTAGGCATGTATGCTTAGTTATTATTTATGCATTATTATTATTATTATGCTTAATATACATGCTTATTATACACATGCACTTGTCATAACCAGATAACCATGTACCATTTTTTTAACTGTTATCCCATATAGAATTTCATTTATATTTATTATTTAATTAACATTCCGTTTTAATAAAATGTGGTAATACACCAATATATACAATTTTCATCAATTATTCATTATTTTTATTTACACTGTGCAAAGTACAGTGCCCTATAGCAGCGAGTTAGAATTCAATCATCAATAAGGCAGACAGGTTTAAGATGAACACTTATGTGTTGTTATGGTCGCTAGACTTTGCCGTTATGGCTTTACTCTTTCTCTTGTTATTACATTTACGCCCTTAGCCAATGGGCATGATTTTGTTATTTTTATGTAAACATTCTACCCAGGGATGACAACTTAACTCACATTAGATAACAGTGCAAAAAGATATGCAATAAACAGTATTTCTAGATTGATTTCATTGCTCTTTCTATGTAGAGTTTATAAGCAAGATGTGGGTCAAATTTTACTTGTAACATTTTGATATCTACCTACCTTCAACATCAAAGCTCCTGATTATGTTAGCCATGGGCACTGATGTCCTTTCGTCAGCATATTGGTTGTAAAGATCAATCATGTACTGGGGTAGTTTCAGCTTTGGCTTTACAGGTATTGATGCCCTTGATAAATTCCAGGTTGTTGCTAGACCCTCTACCTTCTGCTCATCAAATAAGCTCTGGATCGACTCTTCTTCTTCATGATGCTGTTGTTCCCAATTTGGTAAAGGCTTAGGCAATGTAAATCTTGCTAAGAGAACCAAGAGAGTGCCAAACTCTGGTATTCTGGAAACCCACATTATATATAAAAGTTTTAACGTTGTCCTTCTGGTCCGGAGCTTCTGAGCAGATCCAATATTTAATAAGTTCCTCTAAGCACTGTGCATGGATTTGACAGGACTAAGAAATGTTATGTCTTTGGATATTTTTTTTTTTTTTTTCTAGCAACTGTCAGTTACCAACCAGACCAAAATGTTCACTGCTTCCTATCTTGGAGCTGGATTGCAGTGTATCAATTAGGCTTATCACATTGAACTTCTTGGTTAATGAAGATTCTGTAAACACAGAAGACTTGTGTAGGGCCTGGAGGGAGGAAGGCCCTTAATATACCGTGCACAGGGGTCAAAACTTAATGATCTTAACTGTTCATGAACCAAGAGGAACATTCTTGATTTGTGAAATTTCCAAAAATATAACTCATCCACCCTCATTAAAAAGTGATAATAATATAAAGTGACGTCATATGATTTTTTTTTTTATTTGCAGACTGTTGTACTTGTATGGATAAAAATATTATAGCTAATGTAGCCAGCATGATGAAAGATTTGCTGGGCATGGTGAAAAATTTGCAGTGTTTACAGGATAGTGCCATGATTTATATTTATATAGAATGGTATTTGCAACTAAAATAGTACTATTTTCAGATACAACCTTACAAAAGTCGCTAGGGAAAATGTTCTTTTAATTGGTATCCATTCAGATTATTTTAAAATGAAAATCTTTATATAATTTTTTTACAAAAGTGTCAGAGACAAGGGCTGTTCAGACAACATACAACAACAAAATGTACTTTTAGTTTCATAACAAGCGCCAAAAAGAGTGGCAGACACAAATTAAATATTCAAGTAAGTAGTCTCATTGGTACTGTATCCCTAAGCTTTTACACTACTTATATCCATCCATACCGGATTCCTGCTGGTGATTAGAGATGTATAGAACTGTTCGCCGGCGAACAGTTCCCGGCGAACTTAGCATGTTCGCGTTCGCCGCTGCCGGCGAACATATGCGATGTTCGGTCCGCCCCCCATAAGACATCATTGAGGCAAACTTTGACCCTGAACTTTACAGTCAGCAGACACATTTCCAGCCAATCAGCGTACCTCCCTCCCACACCCTCCCACCTCCTATAAATAAGCAAGGGCAGCATCCATCTTAGATCATTCTGAAGCAGTGTGTGTAGTGAGAATAGGGAGAGAGCTGCTGCTGCTGCTGCTGCTGTTAAGCTAGGGACAGTTAGTCAGTGTTCCTGGTCTTGCAGTGTTCTTGGTCCACTACTGCTGTAATATCAGCACCCCAAAAAGCCCTTCTAAGGGCTGGTATTTGTGGTTTTTTTTTTTTATATATATATATATATATATATACCTAGCGTCCCCAAAAGCCCCTTTAAGGGCTGGTAATTGAGTTGTTTCTTCATATATATATATATCTATATCTATCTAGTGTCCCCAAAAGCCCTTTTAAGGGCTGGTAATTGAGGATTTTTTTATTTTTATATATATACATATATATATATATATAGTGTCCCCAAAAGCCCTTTCAAGGGCTGGTAAGGTAATAGATTTTTTTCTTTATATATATATATATATATATATATCTATTGTACACTGCAGTTGCCTGCCCGCTGTGTGTGAGAGGCCACAGACCTACCACAGACTGTACTGTGTGCACACCACACTCATTTCGGGTGGCACAGGCACAGTACCTGGCATTTTAAAAAATATTTTTTTTTTCTCTGTCATAATTGCAGTGAGTGCTGTGTCAGGTCCACAGAGTGCACTGTACCCACTGCAGTGCACTGCCCACCACTGATATATATACGTTGGCACAGCATCTTGTTGCAATAAATTGAAAAAAAAAATATTTTTTATTTTTGCAGTTGCCTGGGCTGCCAGTGACTGTCAGGTCCACAGAGTGTACTGTGCCCACTGCAGTGCCACTGTGTGCCCACCCACCACTGATATATAAGGTGGCACAGCAGCTTGCAAAGTAAAAAAAAAATATATATTTTTTTAAATTGCAGTTGCCTGGGTGCCAGTGACTGCTGTCAGGTCCACAGAGAGTGTACTGTGCCACTGCCCACCCACCACTGATATATAAGGTGGCACAGCAGCTTGCAAAGTAAAAAAAATATATATATTTTTTTAAATTGCAGTTGCCTGGGTGCCAGTGACTGCTGTCAGGTCCACAGAGAGTGTACTGTGCCACTGCCCACCCACCCACCACTGATATATAAGGTGGCACAGCAGCTTGCAAAGTAAAAAATATATATATATTTTTTTAAATTGCAGTTGCCTGGGTGCCAGTGACTGCTGTCAGGTCCACAGAGAGTGTACTGTGCCACTGCCCACCCACCACTGATATATAAGGTGGCACAGCAGCTTGCAAAGTAAAAAAATATATATATATTTTTTAAATTGCAGTTGTCTGGGTGCCAGTGACTGCTGTCAGGTCCACAGAGAGTGTACT
The DNA here is from genome assembly GCF_965119305.1 of Pelophylax lessonae. Taxonomy (NCBI): domain Eukaryota; kingdom Metazoa; phylum Chordata; class Amphibia; order Anura; family Ranidae; genus Pelophylax; species Pelophylax lessonae. The sequence goes on from NC_138776.1 coordinate 234,673,761, forward strand.
GTGCCACTGCCCACCCACCACTGATATATAAGGTGGCACAGCAGCTTGCAAAGTAAAAAAAAATATATATATTTTTTAAATTGCAGTTGCCTGGGTGCCAGTGACTGCTGTCAGGTCCACAGAGAGTGTACTGTGCCACTGCCCACCCACCACTGATATATAAGGTGGCACAGCAGCTTGCACTCATAGTACAACAGTAACAACACATTAAAAAAAAAATGACAGGCAGAGGCAGGCCACCCCGCAAGGGCCGTCGTGGTCGTGGTGCTGTGATTTCCTTAGGCTCTAGAATAATGCCCAGTGTTCAGAGGCCACCACAGCCCCTGAACTCAAAAAATTCTGAGGCCATAGTTGACTGGCTTACACAGGACACCCAATCGTCTACAGCTTCCGCTCGGAACCTTAATGCACCATCCTCCTCCAGCTCAGCTTCGGGCACCTCTCAATTTACCACTCGCCAGCCCGCCGGCACCACCACCAACACTAGCACCACAGCCGCTTCACTTGATCCGTCAGAGGAGTTATTTTCACATCAGTTTGAAGAAATAAGTGATGCGCAACTATTAGTGCCAGAGGATGTAGATAACGGGGATATGTCTCAGTCAGGCAGCATTATACACATGGACGTACATTGTGATGATGATGATGTTGTACCTGCTGCTGCTGCCTTTGCTGAGTTGTCAAGTGAAGCGGCTGATGATGACGATGTGTCTGTGGATGTCACCTGGGTGCCTGCTCGAAGAGCAGAAGAAGAGGGGGAAAGTTCAGATGGGGAGACAGAGAGGAGGAGGAGACGAGTTGGAAGCAGGGGGAGGAGGTCATCGCAAGGAGCTAGTGGCGCAGTCAGACAGCATGTAGATTCGGCACCCGGGGTCAGCCAGACAGCACGCCAATCAACGCAAGCTGTTGCCACCACCAGAATGCCGTCCTTGCAAAGCTCAGCAGTGTGGCATTTTTTTTGTGTGTCTGCCTCTGATATCAGCGATGCCATTTGTAACCTGTGCCAAAAGAAACTGAGTCGTGGGAAGTCCAACACCCACCTAGGTACAACTGCTTTGCGAAGGCACATGATCTCACATCACAAACGCCTATGGGATCAACACATGAGTAAAAGCAGCACACAAACTGAAAGCCACCATCCTCCTCCTGGTCCAGCATCTTCAGCCACGTCAACCACTGCTGTCCTCCATGCCCCCTATCAACAACCCGCCCCTCCGCCTCTCACCTTCAGCAGTTCCTGCTCGTCACCTGCCCACAGTCAGGTGTCTGTGAAGGAAATGTTTGAGCGCAAAAAGCCAATCTCGCAGAGTCACCCCCTTGCCCGGCGTCTGACAGCTGGCTTGTCGGAACTCTTAGCCCGCCAGCTTTTACCATACAAGCTGGTGGAGTCTGAGGCCTTCAAAAAATTTGTCGCTATTGGGACACCGCAGTGGAAGGTACCCGGCCGAAATTATTTTTCACAAAAGGCAATCCCCAACCTGTACTCTATTGTGGAAAAAGAAATCATGTCACGTCTGGCACACAGTGTTGGGGCAAGGGTCCATCTGACCACTGATAGCTGGTCTGCAAAGCACGGTCAGGGCAGGTATATAACGTACACTGCGCATTGGGTAAACCTGCTGGCGGCTGCCAAGCATGGAATGCGTGGCTCTGCTGCAGAGGAGTTGGTGACACCGCCACGACTTGCAGGCAGGCCTGCTGCCACCTCCTCTACTCCTCCTACTCCATCCTCTATGCTAACCTCCTCGGCTGAGTCCTCTTCTGCTGTTGCGTCTTGCTCCACACCAACTGCACCCCCCCAGCTCCCCAGGGGCTATTCCACATGCCGGATACGACAGTGTCACGCTGTCTTGGGGTTGACTTGCCTGAAAGCAGAGAGTCACACCGGACCAGCACTACTGTCCGCCCTGAATGCACAGGTGGATCAGTGGCTGACCCCGCACCAACTGGAGATCGGCAAAGTGGTGTGTGACAACGGGAGCAATTTGTTGGCGGCATTGAATTTGGGCAAGTTGACACATGTGCCGTGCATGTGTTGAATCTGATTGTGCAACGTTTTGTGCAGAAGTACCCAGGCTTACAGGACGTCCTCAAGCAGGCCAGGAAGGTGTGTGGCCATTTCAGGCGTTCCTACACGGCCATGGCGCACTTTGCAGATATTCAGCGGCGAAACAACATGCCAGTGAGGCGCTTGATTTGCGACAGCCCGACACGTTGGAATTCAACACTGCTAATGTTCGACCGCCTGCTCCAACAAGAAAAAGCGGTCAACGAGTATTTGTATGACCGGGGTGCTAGGACAGCCTCTGCGGAGCTGGGTATTTTTTTGCCACGCTACTGGACGCTCATGCGCAATGCCTGTAGGCTCATGCGTCCTTTTGAGGAGGTGACAAACCTAGTGAGTCGCACTGAAGGCACCATCAGCGACATCATCCCATATGTTTTTTTCCTGGAGCGTGCCCTGCGAAGAGTGCTGGATCAGGCCGTAGATGAGCGTGAAGAGGAAGAGGAAGAGTTGTGGTCACCATCACCACCACCAGAAACAGCCTTACCATCGATTGCTGGACCTGCGGCAACACTGGAAGAGGAGTGTGAGGAAGAGGAGTCAGAGGAGGAATGTGGCTTTGAGGAGGAGGAACACCAACCACAGCAGGCATCCCAGGGTGCTCGTTGTCACCTATCTGGTACCCGTGGTGTTGTACGTGGCTGGGGGGAAGAACACACCTTCAATGACATCAGTGAGGACGAGGAATTGGACATGAGTAGCTCGGCATCCAACCTTGTCCAAATGGGGTCTTTCATGCTGTCATGCCTGTTGAGAGACCCTCGTATAAAAAGGCTGAAGGAAAACGACCTGTACTGGGTGGCCACGCTACTAGACCCCCGGTATAAGCAGAAAGTCTGTGACATGTTACCCAATTACCGGCAGTCGCAAAGGATGCAGCAGCTACAAAATAAGTTAAAAACTATGCTCTACACAGCGTATAAGGGTGATGTCACAGCACAACGGGAATCCAACAGGGGAAGAGGTGAAAGTAATCCTCCTCCTACCACCACAACCACGCCGGCAAGGACAGGACGCTTTACAGACGTCTTGTTGATGGAGGACATGCGGAGCTTTTTTAGTCCTATGCATCGACACAGCCCTTCGGGGTCCACCCTCAGAGAACGACTCGACCGACAGGTAGCAGACTACCTTGCCTTAACTGCAGATATCGACACTCTGAGGAGCGATGAACCCCTTGACTACTGGGTGTGCAGGCTTGACCTGTGGCCTGAGCTATCCCAGTTTGCCATTGAACTTCTGGCCTGCCCCGCTTCAAGTGTGCTGTCAGAAAGGACCTTCAGCGCAGCAGGAGGTATTGTCACTGAGAAGAGAAGTCGCCTAGGTCAAAAAAGTCTTGATTACCTCACGTTTATTAAGATGAATGAGGCATGGATCCCGAAGGGACTGACAGTGGGGGATGCATTTGACTAAAAAAGGCCTGGTGATGACTGAGATGCCTTGGCCTAAAAATGGTCCACACGCTGCTGTATATAATCATTCTCTGCATGCCGGATGACTTACGTGACGTCTCCGCCACCAACTACGGTTCAAGCAGCAATGTTTTAGTGCACTTTCTGCCTTAAAACCTCAATTTTTCAGGCCGCTGCTACAGCAGCGGCTGCAACAATACCTACTTTTTCATGCATGTGTACATGCCTAATTTTTCTGGCCTCTGGTGCTACACTGTGGCTGCAAAAAAACAAAAAACAAAAAAAAAGGCACATACATGTGTCAATTCCCCTTCGTGATCGTTACCTTGTCGTGGTGAAGGGGCTTGCGTATCACAATGAAGCGATCACCTCTAGGATTGTGTTGGCACACCCCAGATGATAAGGTCGTTGCTTCATTGTGTACAGACCAAAAGCGATCCGCAGGATAATTTTTCATAAAAAAAAACATTCATTTTCTTTCATTCTTTCTGCGGAGCTGGGTATTTTTTGGCCGCGTTACTGAATGCTCATGAACAATGGCTGTAGGCTCATGCGTCCTTTTGCGGAGATGACAACCCTGGTGGTCAGTCGAACCCAAGGCAACATCATCGACCTCATCCCATATGCGTTTTTTCTGGAGCGTGCCCTGCGAAGAGTACTGGATCAGGCTGTAGATGAGCATGAAGAGGAAGAGTTGTGGTCCTCATCACCACCAGAAGCAGCCTTGTCGTTGTCAATTGCTGGACCTGTGGCAACGCAGAGAGAGAGGAGTCTGAAGAAGAGAAGTCAGAGGAGGAAGGTGGCTTTGAGGAGGTGGAATACCAGCCACAGCAGGCGTCCCAGGGGGCTTGTTCTCACCTTTCGGGGACCCTTGGTGTTGTATGTGGCTGGGTGGAGGAAGAGACCTTCAATGATGTCAGTGAGGACAAGGAACGGGACATGGCTAGCTTGGTATCCAACCTTGTGCAAATTGGGAGTTTGCGGTTGTGCAAATGGACTGACTGACTGTTAAACGGGGAGTTTGGTCTGTCAGAGTTTGGTCTGTCACTGTGAAGCGGGCAACGGGCGTAACCCTTACACTACTTGACCGATAAAACATCATACCTGATCGTATTCACACACTGGATGTTTTAGTGCTGGTTTACACTGCCGCTACCACTAAAGTAGCGTCGCTTCCAGTGCGACTTTGGCGCGACTTAGCGCGACTTTGGCGCGACCTCATCGCGAGGTGACTTTTTATTTGGCCAATCACAATATCATGTTTTGTTACCGTCACCTAATTTCCTTTTCCTGTTTTTTGTTTTACATATTTCCCCATGTGTGCAGTGTTGTCTGTGTCATAGCTCAACTGATAGGCATGTTTGCCTTGGCATATCATATTTCAGCTTGCCAGAAAGAAAAAAAGACAGCTGGAAAGACACTGCATTAGTTTTCTACTAAAAATCATAAGAAAAATGCTGTTTTTTTTGGGTTGTGGACATACTACAGAGCTGAAACTTGACAGGTACACTTTTTAGACCCCCCAGACACTAAATACAAAAAATGACATGCCTGCCTAAAAAAATGCCCGATAAATGCCTGCAAGAGAAAAAGACAGCCGCAGAGAAGCCGTATTCCTGAAAATATAAGAAAAATGCTGTTTTTTAGGGGTTCTGGACATGCTACAGATCTGAAACTTGACAGGTACACTTTTGTGACCCCCCAGACACTAAATACAAAAAATGACATGCCTGCCTAAAAAAATGCCCGATAAATGCCTGCAAGAGAAAAAGACAGCCGCAGAGAAGCCGTATTCCTGAAAATATAAGAAAAATGCTGTTTTTTAGGGGTTCTGGACATGCTACAGATCTGAAACTTGACAGGTACACTTTTGTGACCCCCCAGACACTAAATACAAAAAATGACATGCCTGCCTAAAAAAATGCCCGATAAATGCCTGCAAGAGAAAAAGACAGCCGCAGAGAAGCCGTATTCCTGAAAATATAAGAAAAATGCTGTTTTTTAGGGGTTCTGGACATGCTACAGAGCTGAAACTTGACAGGTACACTTTTGTGACCCCCCAGACACTAAATACAAAAAATGACATGCCTGCCTAAAAAAATGCCCGATAAATGCCTGCAAGAGAAAAAGCCAGCCGCAGAGAAGCCGTATTCCTGAAAATATAAGAAAAATGCTGTTTTTTAGGGGTTCTGGACATGCTACAGAGCTGAAACTTGACAGGTACACTTTTGTGACCCCCCAGACACTAAATACAAAAAATGACATGCCTGCCTAAAAAAATGCCCGATAAATGCCTGCAAGAGAAAAAGCCAGCCGCAGAGAAGCCGTATTCCTGAAAATATAAGAAAAATGCTGTTTTTTAGGGGTTCTGGACATGCTACAGAGCTGAAACTTGACAGGTACACTTTTGTGACCCCCCAGACACTAAATACAAAAAATGACATGCCTGCCTAAAAAAATGCCCGATAAATGCCTGCAAGAGAAAAAGCCAGCCGCAGAGAAGCCATATTCCTGAAAATATAAGAAAAATGCTGTTTTTTAGGGGTTCTGGACATGCTACAGAGCTGAAACTTCACAGGTACACTTTTTAGACCCCCCAGATGCTAAATCCAAAGAAATTTTTTATTTTTATTTTTTTTTAATTTTTCCAATAATTGGCTCTCTATCAAAAAATTATAATTTTTAAGAACTTTTTTTTGCGTGATCCCTCTCCGGCATGCCACAGTCCAGGTGTTAGTCCCCTTGAAACAACTTTTCCATCACTATTGTGGCCAGAAAGAGTCCCTGTGTGTTTTAAAATTCGCCTGCCTATTGAAGTCTATGGCGGTTCGCCCGGTTCGCCGGTTCGCGAACATTTGCCGATGTTCGCGTTCGCCGTTCGCGAACCGCGAATTTTAGGTTCGCGACATCACTACTGGTGATGCGACGCTCTACAGGCACACATACATATTTTCTGGTCCTGTTCTCATCTGCAAGGTTTTTGAAATCAGGTACATGCGATAATCCAAAAGTTCACTGACTGCCGTAACTCTAAGGACCCAGGCTTCTTTCCTCTTCACCATAACAATATTCCTCTCGAAATATATAAAAAGTCTTTTCTTTCTTTGGTCATACTATAGCTGTGAGCTAAGCTGTTTCCTGATTATAGTGATAATTATATGTGATGCTCTCATTACCTCTGAAATCTTGTGGGTTCCACCCACCCACGGCAATTAATTGTTCTTGTGATTTCTTGAGGAGGATATATCCTCCGACAACTAGAAGCCTCTGGCTCCTCTCAATTCTGTTACCACTTGAACTCATACTTGTTGACCTTTGTACTTGATACAACCACTTATGTTTTTCTACCTCCTTACATTATTAAATCAATAAAACTATAACTGAAAGAATTTTCTTATTCATCTGGTCAATGGGGCATGATCTTGCATCTCAACCCTATGGAAGTTGCCGTCATCTCCCACCTTACGACAATGGCTTCGTCAAATTCAGGATATTGAACATTTGGAAGAACATAACCAGCTCCCCCTGGGGACTAATGAAAAATTCTGCAATACATGGTTCCACTGGTGGCATTTAGATGCATAGTTACATAGTTACATAGTAGGTGAGGTTGAATAAAGACAATAGTCCATCCAGTTCAACCTGTGTAGGTGTGTGTGGCTGTAATCATCTCACATAGCCCTGAATGTTCTGATCCTTGAGATGTACGTCTAAGAGTCTTTTGAAAGCCACCATACTACCCGCAGAAACCACCTCTTGTGGTAGAGGATTCCACAATCTTGTTGCCCTAACAGTAAAGAACCCCCCACGTTGCCTGAGGTTAAAACACTTCTCCTCTAATCACATTGTATGCCCTCGAGTCCTCATGCAATCCCTTCGACTGAATAGCTTTTTTTCTAAGCAGAGATCCCCTTTGAGATATTTATAAATTGCTATCATGTCCCCCCTCAGGCGTCTCTTCTCCAGGGAGAATAAATCAAGCGATTGCAGACGCTCTTCATAATTAAGGTCCTCCAATCCCCTAATCAGTTTAGTTGCCCTTCTCTGGACTCTCTCCAGCTCCAACACATCCCTCCTGAGGACTGGCGACCAGAACTGGACAGAATACTCCAGATGCGGTCGGACCAGAGTTTTATATTAAGTATTAAGTGGAAGGATTATAGTCTTATCTCTGGAATACATCCCTTTCTTTATGCATGCTAATATTCTGCTGGCTTTGGCAGCTGCCACTTGACATTGCATGCTATTCCCTAATCTATCATCAACCAAGACTCCCAGATCTTTCTCCATCTTTGATTGCTTGATGCTTACGAGCAACTATTTGCTGGCTCTCCCTCTGGCACATTTCAGTAGGTCCTAGCCTAAAATTGTTCCATACCTTTTTTAACTCTTCCCCTGCATAGACTACCTGGCCCTTATGGGCCTACATCTCCCTCCATTAGCGTATTTCCCATTACCCCCCCTTCCCTTTTTATCCTTCCACCCATCATTCCCCTTCTTTCTTGCCCCTTCCTTCTCTCTTACCCCTTCCTTCTCTCTCTCAAAGGCTCTTAGTTAAATATGGAAGACCACAACCCACTTTTGACTCACCTGTTTTAGCTTGTATGAGGTCCTGTTCTGTATTGACTTAATGATCTATCCAAGTTAACATTTTGCAAACCTTCATGTTTAATTTGCCAGGAATTAGCACATGCATTATGTTGCAGAGTCTTCCTTCTGAGGAAATGCCTGAAACACTGCCCTCTGTGATCACTTATGTGGGTCTTCGCATATATCTGTCTACTTTGTTTACTGGACTTGTTTTTATCATTTGTACTTTATGCAAAATCCTAACTTTTTTACATAATAGAATTCATACAAAAAATATTCAAGTACAAATGTATTGAGTCAAATAAGAATCAAATAACACACCTAATATCTAAAACATACAATAACTCCCCCATATATAAATACATGAAACAATTTATAAATCTCAGATGCTGCTGACCATTGTTAAAATAGCGCATAGCATTTTAAATTTGACAGATTTGGTTCCCATTGATTTCATTGGGGTTTGGGTGGGTCTTAAGTTCATCGAAGTTTGCTTGAATTGAACCCAGGGCAGTTTGGCTCATTCCAAGTAGTAAGATGTGAATACGTCATTCATTTATTTATTTATTTCCTGTTCATGTTTTTGTTGTTCTCTGCATTTTTCTTAAATTCAATAAAAAGTGCCTGTCAAAAATTAGTAAAGATTTATTTATTTTTACACTACCCTAAACTAAAGCCGGGTACACACTATTAGTTTTTTTTTTTTCCAATCCCATGGGTTGAACAAAATAAAAATTGTCAGCTCCGGTCTGAGCCGCTGTACTAACCATGTAAAGTTGGTTTAGTGGTCTCCCCCACTGAGCTATTGTGTTCTGACAGGGGGACGCCCCCCGAGGGACGCCCCCCGGGGGACGCCCCCCCCCTGCCAGAACACTCCAATCAGCGCTCTCTGCCATTGGCTGTCAGATGCTGGTTTTCCAGCATGCTTGTCCGTCAGAAGCCAGCCAAATAGCTGGCTTTTGTCGGACAGACCGTCGTACACACGGGCCAAATGTGGGCCGTTTTTGTTTGATCCGGCCGCTGTTTCCCAACATTCGGCCAATGTGTACCGTGTGTAATAAAGATTTGGTCTATATTTTCTTTCTTTCATCTAAGTTGTAGAGACCAGGGCTGTATAGGAAATGGAAGGCGATGCTGGGATGCAGCCATACCATCTGCAAGCAGATGATTTGTAACTCCTGCTGCTCTGCCAGTACTCTGGCCCAGCCCAAAACACTGGGAGCCACACACAACTTGAAGGTAGGCTTAATGTGGCCCATGGAAGAGGGTCCCCCTGGCAAGATATCCTCCCATGTTGGGGACATGTGGCCTGGTATGGTTCAGGGGGTTGCAGATGCACATCCCACCTATATCAGGCCAGTCAGGTTGCATGCTCTTGTTTTTTGGTGTCTGGTAAAAAATTTGAGGGGAACCCCATGCTGTTTTTGTTTTTTTTTTTTGGTTTTGTTGCATGGGGTCCCTCTTGACATCTTTCCCAAACCCTCATCAAGGATAAGAGACTGGTATGTATTTTTAGGGGAACACTAACACGTTTTTTTTTTTTTTTTTTTTTTGAGAAAACTGTTTTAATAGCAGTACTTTATGCCATGAACTCATATGGAATTGGCTCAAGGAGCTCAGGTTCCTTTCCAAAAGTTTGAACAAAGTGGGCTTCACTTGGCTGGGCTGGCTGACGTTTTAGCTCCACCCAGGTGCCCTTCTCCTTAGCTTCAATTTTCTTCCTCTCGTTCTCCTTCACACGCTGCAGGAAACTGTCTCTACTTTTTGAGTGGCGGATGTGTTCTACACGGACATTGATTCTTTTGGCAAGAATCTTACCCTTGACTTGTTTGTTCACAATTATTCCAACAGCATACTGTGTGACATTGTAGATCCGGACAGTCTTGCCATGGTAGCACTTGTGTGGCATACCTTTCTGGATTGTGCCTGTACCCTTGATGTCCACAATATCACCCTTCTTGTAGATGCGCATATAGGTTCACAGTGGCACCAGACCATGCTTGCGGAAGGGTCTAGAGAACATATAACGGGTTCCTCGCCTTTTGCCTTTTGTGTTCGTCATTTTTCACTAACAATTGCCCCTACAAGATGGCGGGTCCAGCAGAAAGAACACCGTTTTTTAAATGTATGGGGTCCCCCATTAACAACTATACATCCCCTCATCTAGGATAATGATCTGGTATAGATGAAATGGATCCCCGTTCGTTTGTTGACAAACAGAAGTAAAGCAAATTTTTTGTTACTTTTTTTTTTTTGTAATTGTCAGTTTTGTGATAATAGTTTAAATATATTATGCAGCCGCCCCACTTCACAGGATAAGGGCATCCTCTGGACATGTTATTTAGAAGAAAAATAGCATTTTAATGTTGCTTTTAAAATAAACAAAAAAGACCAAACACAATTAATTTTAAATTCTCTGTTCCCTTTGTACAGCTTCCCTTGTGTGAAATTCCTGGCTGTGATGGGAGCTTATCTAAGGATGGGCTTGGGCTGACATGCCCCCCCCTATGCACAGCCATTCAGTGGGAATCAATCCCCCCCCCCAGCTCTCTATAAGCTCCTTATGCAGCTAAGAACAGAGAATATTGGATTACTTATAAAAAGGGGGGTAAAAGGTATTTATAATGTTTGGGTCCTTTTAAAAGATGAGGGTTTACATATTCTTTAATTATGTCTCTTCATTCCATCATAGGCAAATTGTCTATGAAGATCAATGGTAGTCAATAGAAGGTCAATAAGAGTATAACTTCACCTCAGGCTTTTATGCTGTTAATTCCCCAATAGGGTTGAGCGAACCTAGACTGTATTGTTCGGGATCGTACCAGACTTTTGGGTATTCGGTACCCAATGGCATGCCTACTAATGGCATGGCTGTGATTGGCCAGTGCAGCATGTGACCCAGACTCTATATAAGCTGGAGTCACATAGCGCCACGCGAAGAATCTTCTTTAATCAGACAGTGATCTACATTGATTGTATTGTGTGGGGGTGCAGTGCACAATCTTTTTGCCCTGACCTGAGTCCAGTGAGGAGGAGGAGGGAGAAAAAAACAACTTTTTTTTAGGTGGGCGGCGTGCGGTGTGTAGCGGCCATGTAATGCAAGCTCAGTGCATATGTGTCTGCTTAATCTGCATTTAAAAAACAAAAAAACTTTTTTCCTTCATATTTTACTTAGACATACAGTGTTTAGACACTGCTCTTTTCTAATCTGCTCTTCAAAAAGCACCAATGTAAGGAAAAAATAATTATTTTTCAGTATTTAGTGAAAAAAAAAAAAAACTTCTGTTTTTCATTCAAATGTTTTTTTTTTATTCAATAGTGAAATAGAACAACAACAGTATCCAACCTGTTAGGCATGCGGCGTGTAGCGGCCATGTAATGCAAGCTCAGTGCATATGTATCTGCTTAATCTGCATTTAAAAAAGAGAAAAACTTTTTTCCTTCATATTTTACTGTGACTTACAGTGTTTAGACACTGCAGTTCAAATCTGCTATTCAACAAGAACCAATTAAGGGGACAAATATTTTTCAGTTTTTCATTCATACGATACACCCATTGGATACTGTTGTTGTATTCCGCTTTGCAATAAAAACCCATTTAGGGGAAAAAAAATAAATTGCAGCCTAGTCTGCATATGTTACAGTGAGATACACCCTTTGCATACTGTTGGATTCCGCTTATCAATAAAAACCCATTTAGGGGAAACAATTTTAATTGCGGCCTAGTCTGCATACGGTACAGTGAGATACACCCTTTGGATACTGCTGTTGTATTCCGCTTTGCAATAAAAACCCATTTAGGGGGAAAAAAATTATTTGCAGCCTAGTCTGCATATGGTACAGTGAGATACACTCTTTGGATACTGCTGTTGTATTCCGCTTATCAATCAAAACCCATTTAGGGAAAAAAAATTGAATTGCGGCCTAGTCTGCATATGTTACAGTGAGATACACTCTTTGGATACTGCTGTTGTATTCCGCTTTGCAATAAAAACCCATTTAGGGGGAAAAAAATAAATTGCAGCCTAGTCTGCATATGTTACAGTGAGATACACCCTTTGCATACTGTTGGATTCCGCTTATCAATAAAAACCCATTTAGGGGAAACAATTTTAATTGCGGCCTAGTCTGCATACGGTACAGTGAGATACACCCTTTGGATACTGCTGTTGTATTCGTTTATCAATAAAAACCTATTTGGGGGGAAAAAAATTATTTGCAGCCTAGTCTGCATATGGTACATTGAGATACACTCTTTGGATACTGCTGTTGTATTCCGCTTATCAATAAAAACCCATTTAGGGGAAAAAATTTAATTGCGGCCTAGTCTGCATATGTTACAGTAAGATACACCCTTTGCATACTGTTGTATTCCGCTTATCAATAAAAACCCATTTAGAGGAAAAAAAATAATTTGCAGCCTAGTCTGCATATGGTACAGTGAGATGCACCCTTTGGATATTGCTGTTGTATTCCGCTTATCAATCAAAACCCATTTAGGGAAAAAAAAATTAATTGCGGCCTAGTCTGCATATGTTACAGTGAGATACACTCTTTGGATACTGCTGTTGTATTCCGCTTTGCAATAAAAACCCATTTAGGGGAAAAAATTTAATTGCGGCCTAGTCTGCATATGTTACAGTGAGATACACAGAGTTGTATAAAGTACTCGAAACCCATACTTGATTAAAAGTACAAGTGCTCAATCAAAAAGTGACTTGAGTAGAAGTGGAAGTGCTCGATCAAAAATTGACTTGAGTAGAAGTACTAAAGTATTCAACATTTTTTGTACTTAAGTATTGCAAGTAGTTTTTTTAAAAATTTTGCTACTCAAGTACTGAAAGTAAAAGTACCAGTAGTTTTGAAAAAAAATTGCTACTCAAGTACTGAAAGTAAAAGTACAAGTACTGTGGTATGTAGTTATTAAAGAAAGAAGTCGAAAGAAGTCAAAAGTTTGAACATCATATTGTTTTTTATTATTTCAAATGCAGCTTTTATTTATACATACAGTAGCATTTATTTTCTTATGCGCTGATAATACACATGTTTGAGCTTCATGAAACCTGCCATCTACTGTTCTGGCAGTGGTAATTTTTATAATTGTAACGAGTAACTATGCAGCACAAAAAAAAATATTAGAGTAGAAGTATTGAAATCATTGAAAAAATGTAGTGAAGTAAAAGTGGAAGTAGGAGAAAAAAATTCTACTCCAGGAAAGTACAGATACCGCCTTTCGGTACTTAAGTACAGTAGTGAAGTAGTTCTACTTAGTTACTATACATCTCTGGAGATACACCCTTCAGATACTGCTGTTTATTCCGCTTATTAATAAAAACCCATTTAGGGGAAGAGCCAAAATTCGATAAATATGAGGAGAAGGTCCAATAAGGGACGTGGCCTGGGTCGTGGTGTTGCTGGTGGAGCTCCTGTTGCAAGGAGAGGACGTGGTCGATCTGTGCCAGCTACACGCATAGGTGAAACACCTTTCTCAGCTGCGAGTAGGTGACAGAATCTGCAGCAGTATTTGGCAGGGCCTAATAAGCCTCTACAAATGTTGAGGCCAGAACAAGTACAGGCGATAGTAGATTTGGTTGCTGACAGTGCCTCCAGTTCCTTCACATTGTCTCCCACCCAGTCTTCTGCTGAAAGGTCAGAGTTGGCTCCTGCTGCCAATGTCTATCAATCTATCACCTTACCCCCTTGCAAATCAGCCATGCAGTCTGAGCCCCAAGTCATGTAGCAGTCTCTTCTTCTTCTTGATGACTCTGTTAGCATGGTTTCCCAGGGCCATCCACCTAGCCCTGCCCCAGAAGTGGAAGAGATTAAGGGCACCGATGCCCAATGACTTATGTCTCAAGATGAGTACATGGGAGGATCATTGCAGCACGTCTCGGATGATGACGAAACACAGGTGCCAACTGCTACGGAATTCCGAATTGTGGAGACCGACAAGGAGGGCAGGGGTGAAGACTGGGTGGAAGACAATGTGGAGAACGATGAGGTCCTCGACCCCACATGGAATGAATGTCATGCAGGTGACCTGAGTAGTTTGGAGGACAAGGCGGTGGTCGCACAGAGCCACCAGCACAGCAGAAGAGGGAGCAGGGTGCAAAAGCGGAGCGTCCATGCCCTAAACACTACGCCTGCTACTGCCCAACGCAGCAAAGGACTAAGCACACCAAAGCCAGCTCAAAGGAGTTCCCTAGCATGGCAGTTCTTCAGACAATGTGATGATGACAGGACAGGAGTGGTTTGCACGCTGTGCAATCAGAGCCTGAAGCGAGGCATAAACCTTCTCAACCTGAGCACAACCTGCATGACCAGGCATCTAAGTGCAAAACACGAGCTGCAGTGGAGTGCACACCTCAAAAACCAAGGTCTCTGGCTCCTCCTGCTTCCTCTTCTCCTTCTGCAGTCTCGGCCTCTTCATCCGCCTCTGTAGTGACAGTGACCACCCAGCAAACAGAGGATCTGCCAGCAACACCACCACCTGGGTCACCAACAACCATCTCCACAATGTCCCGTTGAAGCGTTCAGGTTTCTATCTCCCAAACACTGGAGCAGAAGAGGTAGTACCCCCCTACCTACCCGCGATCCCTGGCCCTGAATGCCAGCATTTCAAAATTCATGGCCTTTGAAATGCTGTCATTCCGGCTGGTGGAGACGCAGAGTTTTAAAAGCCTTATGACGGTGGCTGTCCCACAGTACGTCGTGCCCAGCGGCCACTACTTTTCCATGCAAGCCATCCCTTCCCTGCACAACCAAGTAGGTGACAAAATCAGGTGTGCACTGCGCAACGCCATCTGTGGCAAGGTCCACCTAACTACGGATACGTGGACCAGTAAGCACGGTCAGGGACGTTATATCTCCCTAACAGCACACTGGGTAAATGCAGTGGCGGCTGGGCCTGAGGCAGATAGCAGTTTGGCGCATGTCCTTCCACCACCGAGGATTGCAGGGTGCTTCAGTTTGCCTCCTGTTCCTAACTCCTCCTACTCCGCTTCCTCATCCTCTACCGCCTCCTCTTCCGGTTAGTGTAACACCTTCACCACCAACTTCAGCACAGCCAGGGGTAAACGACAGCAGGCAGTTTTTAAAACTTGCCTGTTTGGGGAAAAAAAAAACACACACACCGCGCAGGAGTTGTGGAGGGGCATTCAACAGCAGACCGATGAGTCGTTGCTGCCAGTGAGCCTCAAGCCCTCCCCGGTGGTGTGCGATAACGGGCGAAATCTCGTAGCAGCTCTGGGCCTAGCCGGTTTGACACACATCCCTTGCTTGGCGCATGTGCTGAATTTGGTGGTGCAGAGGTTCCTTAGTAATTACTCCGATATGTCAGAGCTTCTGAAGAAAGTGCGGGCCGTCTGTGCGCACTTTCGGTGTTCTCACCCTGCTGCTGCTCGCCTGTCAGCGCTGCAGCGTAACTTAAGCCTTCCCGCTCACCGCCTCATATGTGACGTGCCCACAAGGTGGAACTCCACCTTGCACATGCTGGCAAGACTGTGCGAGCAGCAGCAGGCCATAGTGGAGTGTCAGCTGCAACACGCACGCGTGAGTCGCTCTGAGGAACAGCACCCCTTCACCACCAATAACTGGGCCTCCATGCGAGACCTGTGTGTCTTGTTGCGCTGTTTCGAGTACTCCACCAACATGGCCAGTGCCGATGACGCTGTTCTCAGCTTAACTATCCCACTTCTATGCCTTCTTGAAAAAACACTTTGGGCGATGATGGAAGAGGATGTGGCACAGGATGAGGAGGAGGAGGAGGTATCATTTCCAAGGCTTTCAGGGCAGTCATTCGCAAGTGGCTCCGAGGGTGGGTTCCTGCACCCACAAACGAACGCCAGGGACACAATTGTCCAGCAGGGGCACAGTTCTGGAGGATGATGAGGATGAGGAGGAGGAGATGGAGGAGGATATGGAACCATGTTCACAGCACCCAGCACCCAGGCCAGCTCATGGTCATCACTGGTACGTGGCTGGGGGGATACGGAGGACACAGAGGATAAACCTCCTACAGAGGACAGCTTTTCGTTGCCTCTGGGCAGCCTGGCACACATGAGCGATTACATGCTGCAGTTTCTCCGCCAAATTTCCCACATTGTAACTTGTGCTGATTACTGGGTGGCCACCCTGCTGGATCCCCGTTACAAGGACAACGTACCATCCTTAATTCCCTCACTGGAGCATGATCGGAAGATGCGCGAGTACAAGAGCACGCTGGTAGACGCGCTGGCCAAGGCCAAGGCAGAGGAAGAGGTCGCCAACGCAGACAGGGCACCGCCAGCACCTCAGAAGGCAGGGTTAGCCTGGCCGAAATGTGAAAAAGCTTTGTCAGCACGCCACAACAAGCAGCAGCACCACCAGCTGATATGGAGCGTCTTAGCAGGAGGCAGCATTTCACTAACATGATGGAGCAGTATGTGTGCACACGCCTAGACGTACTGAATGACGGGTCTGCCCCCTTCAACTCCTGGGTCTCCAAGTTGGGCACATGGCCTGAGCTTGCCCTTTACGCCTTGGAGGTGCTGGCCTGCCCTGCAGCCAGTGTATTATCTGAACGTGTATTTAGCATGGCTGGGGGCGTTATCACAGACTGTGTGGACAAGCTCACGTTCATTAAAATGAACCAGGCATGGATCCCACAGGACTTGTCCGTGCCTTGTGCAGAATAGACATGTATACCGGCCTTACCCAGCCATTGTTGTATTTGATCTTTCTTACTCTTTTGGGGTGTACCCTAATTAAAAAAAAAAATTAATTAAAAACCAAAACCAGTGTTGGCTACCTCGTCCTCCTCCTCCACCGTTGCCGCCGCTTCCACCTACACCGCCATATCCACCGCCATATCCACCCCCACCTCAACCTCATACTCCATATGGGCCTCGTCCTCCTCCTACATCATTCAAGAATATTATTTTTTATTTTTATGTTTTTTATTTTATGTTTTTAAGTTATTTCCCTATCCACATTTGTTTGCAGGGCACTTGCATGCTCTTAAGATGATTTTGCTGCCATTTGCAGCCCTCTAGCCCTTTCCATGTATGTTTTAGAGCCATTTTAGTACTCAAAAGTTTGGGTCACCATTGACTTCAATGGGGTTCGGGATCGGGGTAAAGTTCGGGTTAAGTCTGGGTCACGAACCCGGACGTTTTTTTCAAGTTCGGCCAGACCCGCCGAACCCGGACATCCAGGTGTTTGATCAACTCTATTCCCCAATAAAAAAAATATCAGCTTGATGGAGCACACTCCATCTTTCCAATCAACTACATAGCTCTGGACTGACTATTCTTGGTGCTTGTGTTCCCACTCCAACATAAATCTGGTCATCATAAACCTTGCAAGGATAGCCAAGCTGGTATTCCGGTATACCATTTTGTAAATTTTGTAATTTTTTATGGTCCAAGATTTTATGCACTCCTGCTTTGAGTTAACTGATCAGAACCAAGAAATGGCTTGTCTATATATATATATATATATATATATATATATATATATATATATATATACAGTATATATATAATATATATTGTGGGATTGATTAGCTCGGTGTGGATGACCCCTTGCCCCTTGGGGGGGGTTAGTTACACAGGGAGATAGCCGAGAAGTGGTTGCAAACAACAGTTTGGTTTATTCATGCAATTTTCTTCACCAGACTGCAAGCGTCAAAAACATTCAAAATAAAATAAAACACAAAATAAATCCTTGCCACTGTGGGCGGCTACCTTCTCACACACAGGAACCTATCTAAGGAAGTCTGTCCCCAACCTACTGTTGGGCAGACTTGGCTGATCATACAGCAGACTATCAATAGTCCATTTATTATCTCTTCACATAGAGAATGTCCCTTTTCTCTTCACACAGCACATGTTCATTGGACTTTCCTTTCACATAGAAAACATCCATTGGTTTTTCTCTTCACACTCTTCACATAGAAATAGTTCATTTTCTCACCTTGAGAAGTCTTCACACTTTTTACCCTCCTCAGCGCACATCGCTCCAGGAGGTCTTCCCCATGCTCACACAGCTTCAGGGGGCATTCCTTCTCCCATGCTCACACAGCGTCGGGAGGCACACATCTGACTGTCCTCCTCTCCCCAGCTCACACAGCGTCAGGAGACAGCAATCAATAGACTTCCTTTGGACAAATTATAGAGGCCTTAACTTCCTCATTCCGAACAGCTGACGTCTGTTCAACGTCCTTAGACAGATCTGGCTACCTCTGCAGCCGACACCCTATAGTAATTGGTGAATTTTCTAAACCAGGTGGAAATGTATTTCCTGTCTGTGACTACATCCACAGATTTACCTGACTTCCTGTCACAATATATATATATATATATATATATATATATATATATATATATATATATATATATATATATATATATTGTAACATGGGGGCTGTTAGCTCAGTGGCAGATGCGTTTTTCCAGTGATTCACTGTCAGTCAGAACTTTGGTTTAAGGGCATGGCAGCCCCATTTTTATTAAAAGAATAAGGAGAGTCAACAACATATAGTTTCCCACACAGGGGTTCTTCTCCAGTTAATATATAATAAACCGAAAATGCTAGCCCACCTGACTCTTAAGCTCTCACTCAGCTTTTCAGTTGCAGTACCTCTGCTCTTTTCGCTGGTCCCCAAACCATGAAGCTGGTAGCTTCACTCTGGCCTTAGTCCTTAGGCCGTCACCTGTCTCTTGCAGACACATGTGCTCTGGCTGCCACCTGTAGCCTCTGACTCCTAAAGATCTCCTGTCTCTCTTGGGCAGAGCCGTTTCCAACTGGGAGCCCTGAGGTCTTCTTAGACCTTCATTATAATGGCTGTGTGCACCTGAGCACACACCCTGCTGGTCATCCACAAAACATGAACACAGAGTTGGAGATTCCGTCCCTCCCAAGACACTATGAAATCTCCAAACTACAGAGCCCCATCCAGGTATATGAAAACCTGGAGAAAGCTGCAAAAGCAGTTTTCTCCACTGCACGTCTATGCTCTGTAGTCCTGCACAGAGCCAATGTGCACACTTTGTTTCCTTTAAATTACCACTTTCACTGTGACAGAGTCTCCACCTGTCACAATATATATATATATATATATATATATATATATATATATATATATATATACTATATTATCAAAAGTATTGGGACTGTATGTGGCCTTTACACGCACATGAAGTTTAATGGTATCCCAGTCTTGGTCTGTAGGGTTCAATATTGAGTAGGCCTACCCTTTGCAACTATAACAGCTTCAACTCTTCTGGGAAGGCTGTCCACAAGGTTTAGGAGTGTGTCTATGGGAAGGTTTGACCACTCTTCCAGAAGCGCATTTGTGAGGTCAGGCACTGATGTTGAGAGAGAAGGCCTGGCTCACAGCCTGCAGTCTAATTCATCCCAAAGGTGTTCTATCCGGCTCAGGTGCAGGCCAGTCAAGTTCCTCTACCCCAAACTTGCTCATCCATGTCTTCTTCTTCTTCTTCTTCTTCTTCTTATATATATACATTAAAAAAAAAAAAATATATATATATATATATATATATTTATGTATATATATACTGTGTATATATATATATATATATATATATATATATATATATATTTTTTTTTTTTTTTTTTTTTTTTTGTAATTATTTGAATGATTATTACAAATCAGACTAAAATGTTCACTGCTCTTTATCTCAGGAATGGACTGCAGTGTATCTATTCTGTTTATCTTGCTCTGCTTCTCATTTAATGAAGATTCTGTAAACACAGAAGTCTTGTGTATGGCTAGAGGAGAGGAAGGCCTTTAATATATTGTACAAAAGGGTTCATAACGTAAATCTGAACTCCAGCCAAGCAACTACATACATTTTTTAAATGCTTATATGTGAACCGTTTATCTGCCTAAAAAGTTGTCAGTTTGTCCAGTCATTTTAATGATTTACACACCCCTCTAAAATGCCTTGTAACAGTTGAAGTAGAACTGCTGACACTATACTGACTTGTTTTTTTATTTTATTTTTATTTTTGGTTCTAGTGTATACAATTGTGTACCTGCTGAGGAGAATTTGTCCAGTTCTCTTCATGGAGCTACAACAGAAATTTAATTGAAATCTCACTGACAGGGATAGAGACAGCAGTAAGTGTCCTACAAAGGTTTTATAACAAAAAAGCAAAACAGGGATTTTACTGGAGCATGTACATGTAGTATGCCATGCTGTAAAATCTGAAGCTGACATAAATAATGGGCAATCTTTCAGTCTAAGATCAGCAGGCAATTACAAAGAAAAACCAAGGAAGAGATACTTGTAATGGTAAAAAATCTGATGAAATAGCATTTATTTTTTTTATGTTCGGCTTTAAGTGCCAGTTCACACTGTTCCGACTAGTCAGGCGACTTGGTCGCCTGACAAGTCGTGCTCCATTCTGTGCATTTGGAACCGTTCTAATAGGAGCGACTCAAGTCGTTCCGACTTAGAAAAAGGTTCCTGCACTACTTTTGGGCGAAGTCGGAGCGACTAACAGACTTAACTGTCCTTAAGTCAACAAACACATTTTCGGTTTGTAAAATTTGCTAAAACATTTAGTAACCCACACTCACATTCTACAATTGGACACGTCTGACTAGCCCATACTGTCTTGAGATGGCTAAGAGTCTTAAGTACTTTTCAACTCTACAAGCCCAAAAAAAAGGGAAAAGGTCCCCAGGTCTGGTTGAGGGATAGGCATGCCCACCACATATAACTTACATTGAACTACAGAAATAAAGAGAATATTCTCCCACTCTACAAGACTCTGGTCCGGCCCCATCTGGAGTATGCTGTCCAGTTCTGAGCACCGGTCCTCAGGAAGGATGTGCTGGAACTGGAGAGAGTCCAGAGAAGGGCAACAAAAATAATTAGGGGAATGGAGGGCATCGGCTATGAGGAAAGACTACAAGCACTGAACTTATTCTCTCTGGAGAAGAGACGATTGAGGGGGGATATGATATCAATGTACAAATACTGTACTGGCGACCCTAGCATATGGAAAAACCTATTCAGAGAGAGGGAATACAATAAGACACGTGGCCACTCACTAAAACTAGAGGAAAGGCAGTTTAACCTTAAAATACGCAGGGGGTTCTTCACTGTAAGAGCAGTAAGGATGTGGAATTCTCTTCTGCAAACCATCGTATCAGCAAGGAGCATCGATAGTTTCAAAAAACTATTAGATGGGCACCTTAAAGACCACAACATACAGGGGTATACAATGTACAACATACAGGGGTATACAATGTACGGTTAACAGCAAACACACACATCATAGGTTGAACTGGATGGACTGATGTCTTTTTTCAACCTCACTAACTATGTAACTATATGTAACTTCCAGAAATCTCTCTGTACAATCTACCTCACTGCATTATTCGGTATCCACCT
Organism: Pelophylax lessonae; assembly: GCF_965119305.1. Taxonomy (NCBI): domain Eukaryota; kingdom Metazoa; phylum Chordata; class Amphibia; order Anura; family Ranidae; genus Pelophylax; species Pelophylax lessonae. The sequence continues at coordinate 234,695,234 of NC_138776.1, forward strand.
ATAGAGCTGTACTTCCCACTGACAATGGAAGGGCTGGGAGTCTGTGGAGATCTGCCACCTGGCCCCGGACACTGCTAATTGTTAAAAAATTGTTACGTGACTAGTGACGTAACGCATAGGGGGAGCCTGTGACATCATATCTGGTGTCACCGCGACCTGTGCCAAGGGAGTGGGTGAGCTGGAGCCGCACTATTATCTGTATATGCCCTCTTTTGACATACTTTTAATGTGGAACACAAGCCTTTGAAAATGTGAGTGTACTAGATGAAGCTGTTTTTATTAACCAATACATTTTTAAACACACTGCACGACGAACCCATCTTGTTTAATTTAAATATACCCGTGAAGCCTATTCACTCTGGATAGAGGTGGATCTAAAGGGAAGATAGCTGGATCTCTGTGAGGAGTACTCTAATTATAATGCGTTTATATGTGCTTTTAGAAGACAGGTTTCTCTCAGCGAGGCCTCTGATAAAGGTGCCACATCCCTTAATTATTAAGAAAGAGAGGTTTTTCCCCTTGTGGTGGGACTTTAGAGGCACTCATAAAAGTCATATGTCAATTTTTTCTATATACTATGTTTATGACTTTTATGAGTGCCTCTAAAGTCCCACCACAAGGGGAAAAATCTTTCTTTCTTAATTTGTGTTTTTAGGTGGGCGCGCATTGTACATAGAGGTGGATACCTGGTGGCTGGATTACATATTAGTAATCACCTATACATCACTGAAGATTTTTGTGGAGCACTTTATGCATTGAACATTCTGTGGACTTATTTTTAGTGCTTAGTTTTTGAGAGCAGAAGTTTTGTTTACTTTATACTTTTTTTTTGGATTTCTCTCTACGTCAGCATTTTTACATGTATGTTTTTATAATAACGTGCACTTTATTGGTTATTATGTCACAGATATTTTGTAAAATTTTGATGCATGATTTGCGAGAGTAATGTTTTACCAGTTCCACAGTTCGCACCAGTTCATTGGTTTTACATAGTTACATAGTTAGTCAGGTTGAAAAAGACACAAGTCCATCTGGTTCAACCAACAAAAAGAACAAAAAGAAAAAACAGTATTGAAAACCCAACCATACAATCCCATATACACAATCCTATACCCGCAGTTGATCCAGAGGAAGGCGAAAAAACCCTGCAAACCCTATAGTTGCATTATTCAGACCAGCTTATAAAATCTTCTGGAGCCTGTCCTGCATTATTGCATGGCCTATATTCATGCCTCCCAGGGTCCCGAAACCGTAGCTAAGCATTTTTCACTAGAGGAAAATTCCTATGGGCAGTGGAACAGGTGAGTGGCAACATTTCTACACTGATGACAATAGGATATGGTATAGAAATAAGATATAACTGCGTTTAAAGCCCAATATCATATACATGTATATAATCCATCAGGAATAGTTCCCAAATGTCCCTGTATTCGAGGTACTGTCCCTGATTTGGAGCAAAGTCCCTCTGTCTCTCTTTCCTCCTTTTTTATCCCTCATTTTGGTCTGATCTAGATAGTTGTATATAAAATGTACTATCTATCTATCAAAAAGTGTTTCCCAGTGCTAAACCTTTGATCCAATTTCTAAATTGTTGCATTTGTAAATTCCAGTAGCCAGTATAATAGGAACAAAAGTCATTAAAAAAAAGCACTTGTGGGTTTAACCAATCATTTTTTTTGTACAATTCTTCTTTAGGGGGCGTGGCAGGAAGTGTGTCATAAGCCTATATACTTTTTCTAGTAGGTGTCCCTCATTCCCATCTCAGAAAGTTGGGAGGTATGCATCAGGTGCTAAAGGGGTGTGACCACAAGTGAACACCAAAAATTATGAATAAACCCTCAGCATACTGCTGTACACCCTTTCTAGCAAAATTTGCACTAAAACAGGGATATTAGTCTGCATATATTGCAATACATGTTTAATAGGATGCACCTTATCATAAGTAAGATCGTTATATCATTATGATGCAGAGTAGTGAGGATTCAAAGAGAGCTGGGGACCAATAATCAGATTATTGGTCCCCAGCTCTCTTTGAATCATCACTACTCCGCATCATATTGATATAAAGATCTTACTTATGATAAGTTGCGGCCTATGGATAATACTAAGTAGAGCTGGTGGAGGACAGTTTTAATTGATTAAAGCATTTTCTCAGTCTTGCCCTTTTTTTTTTTTTAAGGTGAGTTATTTAATTTACACCCTTATTGCTCGGGTGCCAATTAAGGGGTGTCTTTTGATCAATATCTTGTTTCTGTTTTTCTCTACATATATATTTCTATATCTTTTTTGATCATTTTAGAAGTTTATGATTTGGGCTATATACCCTAAAAAAACCTAAAACAACCTAAACTTTCTTACATTTTTCTGACTGCCGCTGTTTGTTACTCCTACGCCATCTTGGGTTTATACAATTTATGTTTTGTGTCATATGGGTTGTCTATTTCTAATAGATGGCTATTGCTGGCCTTATTTATGTATATATACAAATTTTTTCTATTAGGGTTGTGCCTACCTAAGTTCTAGCCTTTGTCCCACACTTGTCCGGGAGACTGCCTCCTTGGCACTGCCGTTCGTTACATCTATTTGGTTGTTGGTGAGTAATACACGTTGATCCTTTGGTGGGCCTCGAGTGGTGGGAATTCTGGATACCTTTCTGGGTTTATACTTTTAAGTATAATTGGTGTTTATTTACTTTATACCTCTGGTGGTATTGATATATATCTATCCCTATGTGTGTTATAATACGTATATTATTATTGGATTTACAGTATATTTTTTGCAGATAATATCCTCCTCTTGAGCTATACTACTGACGAAGCGGTTTTAGAAACGCGAAACATGTAGGGTAAGATTGGAGATTAGAGATGGCCTTCCGGTTCGCCCGGCGGTCGGTTCGTGGCGAATTTTGCTTGTTCGCTACCCTCCAAATTTTCGGACACATGGCGTAGTTCGCGGCGGCATATTTGTTTACATTGGGGAGAACTTTGACCCGTGACACAGCCATCAGGTGGAACGGGACAGCCAATTGAAACAATCCAGCACATGGACAGTCCCCCTACCCTATAAATAGACCTGATCTGGTGGCCATTTCACATTCCGCTTTCTGCCAGTGTAGGGGGAGGTCTGCTGTGCTCATTAGAGAGAGTTTGCTAGACACATATAGCACTGTGAAGATCCACAAAAGCCCTTTTCAGGGCTGGTATTTCAGTATAGGCCTTCTACAGTGTCTTTTCAGGTTACGGACAGGTATCCAGTGGTTGCTTTAGGGGCAGTTAAAGATTGGCTGCAGTCACAAATCTGGTATTTCGGTATAGGTCTAGTATCTTTAGAGCTTAGGGGCAGGTATCCTGTGGTTGCTTTATGGGCGGGTAGAGATCGGCTGAAGTCACACACAAATCGCTCTGTCAATGTCCACCAAAGTCATTTAAAATGGTCCAATGTCATTTTAGGGTCTATTACAGTCTCTTTACTATAGGGCCAGGTATCCTGTGGTTGCTGTAGGGGCAGTCAGAGATCAGCTGCAGTCACACACAAACCGCTTTGTCAATGTCCACCAAAGTCATTTAAAATACTCCAATGTCGTTTTAGGGTCTATTACAGTCTCTTTACTATAGGGCCAGGTATCCTGTGGTTGCTGTAGGGGCAGTTAGAGATCGGCTGCAGTCACACACAAATCAGTTTGTCAATGTCCACCAAAGTCATTTAAAATACTCCAATGTCGTTTTAGGGTCTATTACAGTCTCTTTACTATAGGGTCAGGTATCCTGTGGTTGCTGTAGGGGCAGTTAGAGATCAGCTGCAGTCACAAATCGCTCTGTCAATGTCCACAAAAGTCATTTTCAGGGCTGGTATTTCGGTATAGGTCTAGTATCTTTAGAGCTTAGGGGCAGGTATCCTGTGGTTGCTTTAGGGGCAGTTAGAGATCAGCTGCAGTCACACACAAACCGCTTTGTCAATGTCCACCAAAGTCATTTAAAATACTCTAATGTCGTTTTAGGGTCTATTACAGTCTCTTTACTATAGGGCCAGGTATCCTGTGGTTGCTGTAGGGGCAGTTAGAGATCGGCTGCAGTCACACACAAATCGCTTTGTCAATGACCACCAAAGTCATTTAAAATGCTCCAATGTCGTTTTAGGGTCTATTACAGTCTCTTTACTATAGGGGCAGGTATCCTGTGGTTGCTGTAGGGGCAGTTAGAGATTGGCTGCAGTCACACAGAAATTGCTCTGTTAATGTCCACAAAAGTCATCTAAAGGGATGCAAATTTTTTGGTATTGCTGTGCAGTGCACTAAAAAGGGGGGACGGGAGTAATCCACAGTATAATATTCTTTGTAGAAAGCATATTATAGTGGATAAGTACTATTATTGTGCACTGTGCAGCATTGTGACAGGTGTGGTGGTGAGACTGAGCATTTCGGCAGCAACACTACACACAGTGACAAAAGCACTTATAATGTATTATAACTGGTGTGATAGACCAATTGCCCCCTCCCCCCCAAAGCCACATATTGAAGTGGGGTGTTATCTGAGTAAACTTTTTCAAGTGTATTTGTGTCATGCAAAAATATTGCCTAGTTTGCTGAGTGAAGTCTGGTACACACAGCGCCAAACTCACTGGCCAATTTTTTGAACTGGTGTGCTACACCAATGCTCCCCCCCCCAATGCCACATATTGAAGTGGGGTGTTCTCTGAGTAAGCTTTTTCAAGTGTATTTGTGTCATGCAACAATATTGCCTAATTTGCTGAGTGAAGTCTGGTACACAGCGCCAAACTCACTGGCCAATTTTTTGAACTGGTGTGCTACACCAATGCCACATATTGAAGTGGGGTGTTATTTTACAGTATAATTTTCTAAGAGTGCATTTTAGTCCTGCAAAAATTTGGCCTCTTGCTGTGTTAACAGTGCTATACACAGTGACAACAGTTACTGGCCAATTATTTGTAGAACTGGTGTAATAAACCTGTGCCCCCCCCCCCCAATGCCACATATTGAAGTGGGGTGTTATCTGAGTATACTTTTTCAAGTGTATTTGTGTCATGCAACAATATTGACTATTTTGCTGAGTGAAGTCTGGTACACACAGCGCCTAACTCACTGGCCAATTTTTTGAACTGGTGTGCTACACCAATGCTCCCCCCCCCCAATGCCACATATTGAAGTGGGGTGTTCTCTGAGTAAGCTTTTCCAAGTGTATTTGTGTCATGCAACAATATTGCCTAGTTTGCTGAGTGAAGTCTGGTACACAGCGCCAAACTCACTGGCCAATTTTTTGAACTGGTGTGCTACACCAATGCTCCCCCCCAATGCCACATATTAAAGTGGGGTGTTATCTGAGTAAACTTTTTCAAGTGTATTTGTGTCATGCCACAATATTGCCTAGTTTGCTGAGTGAAGTCTGGTACACACAGCGTAATTCAATGGCCAATTTTTTGAACTGGTGTGCTACACCAATGCTCCCCCCATGCCACATATTGAAGTGGGGTGTTACTTAACAGTATACATTTCTAAGAGTGTATTTTAGTCCTGCAAAAATTTGGCCTCTCGCTGTGTAAACAGTGCTGCACACAGTGACAACAGTTACTGGCCAATTATTTGTAGAACTGGTGTAATAAACCTGTGCCCCCCCCCCCCCATGCCACATATTGAATTGAGGTGTTATTTAACAGTATACTTTTCTACGATTGTATTTTAGTCCTGCAAACATTTGGCCTCTTTTGCTGTGTTAACTCTGCTACACACAGTGACAACAGTTACTGGCCAATTATTTGTAGAACTGGCGGATTGACGGACCAGCAGATAGGGAGGAGAGGCAGGCAGAACTTGCATTGCAGAAGAGGTAGAAAGCAGACTGCAAATGTATCAGGAGCGAGCCATCAACCATGTACAGTCACATCTGGCGCTCCCAGGACGCCTGCACATGGCTCCGCAGTGTGGGCTTTTATTAATGTGTCCGTTGCTGACACCAGTGTTGCCAACTGCAGCCTTTGCAGTCAACGCATAAGTCGCGGTAAGCCCAACACCCACCTAGGGACAACCGCCTTAAGAAGGCACCTGAAATCCCATCACCAAGCCCAGTGGGAGCAAAACTGTCAGAACCCACAAAGCCACACTCCATGCTCTCACCGTCCAGCCTCTTCTCCTTCTCCTCCCCCTTCTCCTGTCTCCTCACAGTTGTCCAACACTCCACCTTCCATGATGCCGTCGTCACGTTTTTTTGGAAAAAGGCAGGCTTCTGTGGCTCAAATGTTGGAGCGTAAAAAAAGGTGTCAGTTCAACCCATGTGAGCTCCTGTTTGCGGCCTAAATAGCCCGCCACCAACTTGTGTATACTGTGAACGCCTACTGTACCTCTAGCAATCATATACTACATTCTTTGCTGTCAGTTCAACCCATGTGAGCTCATTTTTGCAGCCTATACAGCCCGCCACCAACTTGTGTATACTGTGAACGCCTACTGTACCTCTAGCCATCATATACTACGTTCTTTGCTGTCAGTTCAACCCATTTGAGCTCATGTTTGCGGCCTAAACAGCCCGCCACCAACTTCTGTATACTGTGAACGCCTACTGTACCTCTAGTAATCATATACTACGTTCTTTGCTGTCAGTTCAACCCATGTAAGCTCATTTTTGCGGCCTATATAGCCCGCCACCAACTTGTGTATACTGTGAACACCTACTATACCTCTAGCAATTATATACTACGTTCTTTGCTGTCAGTTCAACGCATGTAAGCTAATTTTTGTGGCCTATACAGCCCGCCACCAACTTGTGTATACTGTGAACGCCTACTGTACCTCTAGCCATCATATACTACGTTCTTTACTGTCAGTTCAACCCATGTGAGCTCATGTTTGTGGCCTATACAGCCCGCCACCAACTTGTGTATACTGTGAATGCCTACTATACCTCTAGCAATTATATACTACGTTCTTTGCTGTCAGTTCAACCCATGTGAGCTAATTTTTGCTGCCTATACAGCCCGCCACCAACTTGTGTATACTGTGAACGCCTATTGTACCTCTAGCCATCATATACTACGTTCTTTGCTGTCAGTTCAACCCATTTGAGCTCATGTTTGCGGCCTAAACAGCCAGCCACCAACTTCTGTATACTGTGAACGCCTATTGTACCTCTAGCAATCATATACTAAGTTCTTTGCTGTCAGTTCAACCCATGTAAGCTCATTTTTGCGGCCTATACAGCCCGCCACTAACTTGTGTAAACTGTGAACGCCTACTATACCTCTAGCAGTTATATACTACGTTCTTTGCTGTCAGTTCGAACCATGTGAGCTAATTTTTGGAGCCTATCTGAGTATACTTTTACAAGTGTATTTGTGTCCTGCAACAATATTGCCTCTTCTGCTGAGTTAAGTCTGGTACAAACAGTGCCAAACTCACTGGCCAATTTTTTGAACAACTGGTGTGATAAACCAGTGGCCCCCTAATACCACATATTGAAGTGGGGTGTTATCAATCTGAGTATACTTTCATAAGTGTATTTGTGTCCTGCAACAATATCGCCTCCTCTGCTGAGTTAAGTCTGGTACACACAGTGCCAAACTCACTGGAGAATTTTTTGAACAACTGGTGTGATAAACCAGTGGCCCCCCAATACCACATATTGACATGGGGTATAATCTGAGTATACTTTCATAAGTGTATTTGTGTCCTGTAACAATATTGCCTCTTTTGCTGAGTGAAGTCTGATACACACAGTGCCAAACTCACTGGCCAATTTTTTGAACAACTGGTGTGATAAACCAGTGGCCCCCTCAATACCACATATTGAAGTGGGGTGTTATCTGAGTATACTTTCATAAGTGTATTTGTGTCCTGCAACATTATTGCCTCTTCTGCAGATTAAGTCTGGTACAAACAGTGCCAAACTCACTGGCCAATTTTTTGAACAACTGGTGTGATAAACCAGTGGCCCCCCAATACCACATATTGAAGTGGGGTGTTATCTGAGTATACTTTTACAAGTGTATTTGTGTCCTGCAACAATATTGCCTCTTTTGCTGTGTTAACTCTGATACAAACAGTGCCAAACTCACTGGCCAATTTTTTGAACAACTGGTGTGATAGACCAGTGGCCTCCCAATAGCACATATTGAAGTGGGGTGTTATTTAACAGTATACTTTTCTAAGATTGTTTTTTTAGTCCTGCACAAATTTGGCCACTTTTGCTGTGTTAACTGTGCTACACAGATTGACAACAGATACTGGCCAATTATTTGTAGAACTGGTGTGATAAACCTATGGACCCCCAATAACACAGATTGTTATCTACACAGACACATGGTCTAGCAAACACGGGCAGGTTAGGTATATCACTTTTACTGCCCACTGGGTGAACCTTCTGACGGCCGTTAAGCATGCAACCCGTGGCACCCGTGTAGATTTAGTTGTACCGCCACGGATTGCAAGCAGACCTGCCTCTTCTTCTCCTCCATCCTCCCTCTCCTCCTCGGCTGACTCCTCCTCTTCCGCTGCTACCGTCTCTTCTCCTGCGCCGCCCAAGATCCCCAGAACCTATTCCACATGCCAGGTGAGACGTTGCCATGCTGTGCTGTGTCTGTTGTGCCTGGAAGCCAAGAGCCACACTGGTCCTGCACTCCTTTCAGCTTTGCATTCACAGGCAGATCAGTGGCTGACACCACTGAATTTGTCAGTTGGTAAAGTGGTGTGCGATAACGGTGCCAATCTGCTGAGCGCGCTGAAACAGGGCAAAATAACACACGTGCCATGCATGGCACACGTTCTGAACTTGGTGGTGCAGCGATTCATTGCCAAATACCCTGGGGTTCAGGACGTCTTGCGGCAGGCCAGGAAAATCTTGGGCCATTCCGAAGATCTTACACAGCCATGGCTCACCTTGCTGAGATTCAGCGGTGACACAACCTGCCCCTCAGGCGTCTTATTTGTGACTGCCCGACACGATGGAACTCAACGTTGCATATGCTCGATAGGCTGCTCCAGCAGAAACGTGCAGTTAATGACTACCTGTTCGAACTCGGCAGCAGGACAGGTTCTGGGGAGTTTGGGATTTTTTTCACCTCGCCAGTAGCTGCTCATGCAGGATGCATGCAGACTTCTGCGGCCATTCGATGAGATCACCAAACTGGTCAGTCACGGCCAGGGCGCCATAAGTGACATCATACCTTACGCCTTCTTTCTGGAGCGTGCATTTCGTTGTGTCATTGATCAAGCCGTCGAGGAGCAGGAAGATGAGGAAGTTGCAATGTTGGATGAATTTCCAGGGGGTGCTACTCCATCTGAAACAAATCAACAGCAGGAGTCTGAAGAGGAGTCAGAGGAGGAGGATGGTGCTGGGGGGAATGAGGAGGAGCAAGAAGAGCATGCTTTAAACCTTTCTGGGATCCCTGGTGTTATCCGTGGATGGGGGGGAGGAGAACGAGGACGACATTATCCTGGATGATGAGCTGGAAGCAGGCCACTATACCGCTTCCAGATTAGTGGGAATGAGGGCCTACATGCTGCAGTGTTTTAAGGGGGACCCCTGTATAAAACGCATAAAGGCCAAGGACCAGTACTGGGTGGCAATGTACTTAGACCCCTGGTACAAACACAAAATGGCGGAAATGTTACCACAATCACAGAGGGCGGTCAGAATGCAGCACTTCCAGGCCTTGCTGCAGGAAATGCTGCATTCTGCTTTTCCGTGCGCTGGCAGAGGAATTTCCAGTCACAGAGAGACAGTTGCGGGTAGCAATCCAACAGCGCCTGCAAGAAGAGGGCGGTTGGAAGATGTCTTGGTCACTTCAGATATGAGATCCTTCTTTCAGCCAAACAATTGACAGCTGTACTCCCGATCCAGCATGAGGGAATGCCTAGACCGACAGGTGTCCGACTACATCGGGTTAACGGCCGATGTGGACGCTCTGAGGGGTGATGAACCCCTGGACTACTGGGTGGGCAGGCTTGACCTCTGGCCAGAGCTTGCACAATTTGCTCATGACAGTGTAGACTACCTCACATTTATAAAAATGAATTAGGCATGGATCTCTGAGGAATTCAACACATGTGACCAGTAGACCTGGTTTCATCGAAATTCCTCCACCCACAACAATTCCTGGTCCTTGGCTTCGCTACATACAGTGGCATAAAAGGCATTTCATGTCCATTGAATGGAAAATTTTTGGGGCCTTTCAGGGCCGACAATTATTTTTTCTGTGAATGCTAGAGATGTACAGAACTGTTCGCCGGCGGACAGTTCCCGGCGAACTTAGCATGTTCTCCCTTTCGCCGCTACGGGCGAACATATGCGATGTTCGGTCCGCCCCCCATAATACATCATTGAGGCAAACTTTGACCCTGAACTTTACAGTCAGCAGGCACATTTCCAGCCAATCAGCATACCTCCCTCCCACACCCTCCCACCTCCTATAAATAAGCAAGGGCAGCATCCATCTTAGATCATTCTGAAGCAGTGTGTGTAGTGAGAGTAGGGAGAGCTGCTGCTGCTGCTGCTGTTAAGCTAGGGACAGTTAGTCAGTGTTCCTGGTCTTGCAGTGTTCTTGGTCCACTACTGCTGTAAGGACAGCACCCCAAAAAGCCCTTCTAAGGGCTGGTATTTGTGTCATTTTTTATATATATATATATATATATATATATATATATATATATATATATGTATATATATATCTAGCGTCCCCGAAAGCCCTTTTAAGGGCTGGTAATTGAGTTTTTTCTTCTTATATATATATATATATATATCTATCTAGTGTCCCCAAAAGCCCTTTTAAGGGCTGGTAATTGAGGATTTTTTTTTTTTTATATATATACATATATATATATATCTAGTGTCCCCAAAAGCCCTTTTAAGGGCTGGTAAGGTAAAAGAGTTTTTTCTTTATATATATATATATATATATATCTATTGTACACTGCAGTTGCCTGCCCGCTGTGTGTGAGAGGCCACAGACCTACCACAGACTGTACTGTGTGCACACCACACTCATTTCGGGTGGCACAGGCACAGTACCTTGCATTTTAAAATTTTTTTTTTTTTTTCCTCTGTCATAATTGCAGTGAGTGCTGTGTCAGGTCCACAGAGTGTACTGTACCCACTGCAGTGCACTGCCCACCACTGATATATATACAGTGGCACAGCATCTTGTTGCAAATTGAAAAAAAAAATATTTTTTATTATTGCAGTTGCCTGGGCTGCCAGTGACTGTCAGGTCCACAGAGTGTACTGTGCCCACTGCAGTGCCACTGTGTGCCCACCCACCACTGATATATAAGGTGGCACAGCAGCTTGCAAAGTAAAAAAATATATATATATTTTTTAATTGCAGTTGCCTGGGTGCCAGCAGAGGCGGACTGGGCCGGGAGGCAGGGAGGCGATTGCCCTCCAGGCCGCTCTGATGCTTCCTAAAAAGGCCACTCGCTCCGCACCGATTCCACCCCTGCAGACAGGCATGACACCCGCCGGCCGCCGCTACATTGTGTTATACTTGCGGAGCATCACTGCTCTGCTGCAACTCTGCAAGTATACTATAATGTAGCGGCGGCTGGCGGGTGTCATGCCTGTCTGCAGGGTGGAATCGGTGCGGAGCGAGTGGCCTTTTTGACTGGTGAGTCCAGTCACTTCCCTGTCAGGCGGAGTGATCTCCACCCGACAGATGCTTTCTAGTCCCGGCCGAGTATGATGTCATCCAGAGGCCAGGAGGCGGGAAGAAAGGACGGAGGAGAGTGCTTCTGCAAGGAACTGAGTGAAGCCCTGTGGAATAGTGAGTTTTCAGAGGCTGCTCAGGCTGATAATACACCTTACATAAGGCAATGTTATGTCAGTGTTGTAGATGTGTGAAATGGCTCAAGTGATTAACTCATTGAGGCGAGGAGTTAATTTACAATGCTGTTTGTAAAATGCAGCATGGAGGGGGTTAATGTACTGCCAATGGCCACTAATGCATTAGTGACCAGTGACAGTTAATTAACCCCTTTGTGCTGCATTAGTGACAGTGGCACCAGTGTCAGTGTTAATTAACCCCTGTATTGTGCAGCATGAAATGGTTAATAAACACTGGCACTGGTACAACTAATGCAGCACAAAGGGGTTAATGACTGCCACTAGTCACTACTGCATCCGTGTCCAGTGGTGTATTTTATTTTTGTGCTACCCTAGGCAAGATTTAAATCGGGCACCCCCATCTAAATGTATCCCACCCCAGCCACAGTATACTGTTCTTGTCTCAGGGTCTGATGAGGAAGCCACAGCTGTTCACAATGAATGGCTGCGGCTTCCTTATCAGACCCTGGGACATGAGGGCAGAGGATGGGGGTCAGTGGTACATAGGACGGGGTCAGCAGGGCAGAGAATGTGGCGGCAATGGTAAGCACTGATCAGGAGCAATAAATAAGCTGGATTGATATGCAGCACTAGTAGGTGGCAATGATGGACACTGATAGGTGGCACTGATCAAGCTGCACTGATGAGGCTGAGCTTATATGCACTGGTGAGGCTGCATTGATGGGCAAGGATCAGGCTGCACTGATGAGGCTGCACTGATGGACACTGGTGGTGCTGCGTTGATGGGGACTGATGAGGCTGCATGGATGGAAACTGATGAGGCTGCACTGGTGGACACTGATGAGGCTGAAAAAGTGAAAAAATGTGGCTCTCAACAACTTGATAAAACACAAAATAAATTATTCCAATGTGCAAACGTTCGTGCAAAAAAACAGTTTCTAGTGTCCAAAAAAAAAAAAAGGGTTAAGCAAACAGCCAATGATGGAAACACAGACTTGATAGGAGTGAATCTCAAAAAAGCCTCCACCTCCACACGATCACCCAGTGAAATGTATAGGTACCACTTACCAGAACCACTGGACCCCTTAGTTATAGGGGTCAAACATGCTTATTAATCCACATCAGATCCGACCTTGCACATCCCCCTCTCACACAGGCGACAGTGTCTAGCCAAATCGATGGAGCATTAAAGAACCAAGTCATAGATGGAGAGAAATGACAAACAGGCTCTCATGGTGCAGTATTACTCATCAAAGGATCATTTTCAGTTTGCTGTGGATAGGAGACCCAGCTCCACGCCTGCGTTCCTTAGACCCGGAAGTTTACGGTCTCACGTTCCCAATCTAAGGGTCTAAGGAACGCAGGCGTGGAGCGGCGGCTCCTATCTCGCCTGTGTGAGAGGGGGATGTGCAAGGTCGGATCTGATATGGATCAATAAGCATGTTTGACCCCTATAACTAAGGGGTCCAGTGGTTCTGGTAAGCGGTACCTATACATTTCACTGGGTGATCGTGTGGAGGTGGAGGCTTTTTTGAGATTCACTCCTATCAAGTCTGTGTTTCCATCATTGACTGTTTGCTTAACCCTTTTTTTTTTTGGACACTAGAAACAGTTTTTTTGCACGAACATTTGCACATTGGAATAATTTACTTTGTGTTTTATCAAACTGTTGAGCGCCACATTTTTTCACTTTTTCATTTGTCACGTTATTCACGTTGATTTTGCAGCTCGCAGAGTGGAAGCAATTTCACCCTAAACACATTTATAGATATGAGTAGTGTTTATTTATTTATACATCACATTCATTTTGCGCAGTTTTTGTTGGGTTCACCAATAATCTTCTTTCACTGATGAGGCTGAGCTGATGGACACTGATCAGGTTGCATTGATGGGCACTGGTGAGGCTGCATTGATGGTTACTGATCAGGCTGCATTGATGGGAACTGATAAGGCTGCACTGGTGAGGCTGCATTTATGGGCACTAGAGAGGCTGCATTGATGGACACTGGTGAGGCTGAATTGATGGGCACTGGTCAGGTTGCATTGATGGGCACTGATCAGGCTGCATTGATGGGCACTGGTCAGGTTGCATTGATGGGCACTGGTCAGGTTGCATTGATGGGCAATGATCAGGATGCCTTGATGGGCACAGGTGAGGCTGCATTAATGGGCACTGATGAGGCTGGACTGATGGGCACTGGTGAGGCTGCATTAATGGGCACTGATGAGGCTGGACTGATGGGCACTGGTGAGGCTGCATTAATGGGCACTGATGAGGCTCGACTGATGGGCACTGGTGAGGCTGCATTGATGCATTATTTTTGTTAAACCTCCTTTGTTGCTATTAACATTAAATTATGTTACCACATTGTATCATATTTGTCTTGCTTTATAACATCAATATCCGTTATAAACCAGGTGGGCATAGATGGTGAGCTCGGTGGTTCAATGGGCCACTTGACTGGACTTGCCCCCCAGGCCCAAGGCTGCCAGTCCTCCCCTGGGTGCCAGTGACTGCTGTCAGGTCCACAGAGAGTGTACTGTGCCACTGCCCACCTACCACTGATATATAAGGTGGCACAGCAGCTTGCAAAGTAAAAAAAAATATATATATTTTTAATTGCAGTTGCCTGGGTGCCAGTGACTGCTGTCAGGTCCACAGAGAGTGTACTGTGCCACTGCCCACCCACCACTGATATATAAGGTGGCACAGCAGCTTGCAAAGTAAAAAAATATATATATATTTTTTAATTGCAGTTGCCTGGGTGCCAGTGACTGCTGTCAGGTCCACAGAGAGTGTACTGTGCCACTGCCCACCCACCACTGATATATAAGGTGGCACAGCAGCTTGCAAAGTAAAAAAAAATATATATATATTTTTTAATTGCAGTTGCCTGGGTGCCAGTGACTGCTGTCAGGTCCACAGAGAGTGTACTGTGCCACTGCCCACCTACCACTGATATATAAGGTGGCACAGCAGCTTGCAAAGTAAAAAAAAATATATATATTTTTAATTGCAGTTGCCTGGGTGCCAGTGACTGCTGTCAGGTCCACAGAGAGTGTACTGTGCCACTGCCCACCCACCACTGATATATAAGTTGGCACAGCAGCTTGCAAAGTAAAAAAATATATATATATTTTTTAATTGCAGTTGCCTGGGTGCCAGTGACTGCTGTCAGGTCCACAGAGAGTGTACTGTGCCACTGCCCACCCACCACTGATATATAAGGTGGCACAGCAGCTTGCAAAGTAAAAAAAAAATATATATATATTTTTTAATTGCAGTTGCCTGGGTGCCAGTGACTGCTGTCAGGTCCACAGAGAGTGTACTGTGCCACTGCCCACCCACCACTGATATATAAGGTGGCACAGAAGCTTGCAAAGTAAAAAAATATATATATCTTTTAATTGCAGTTGCCTGGGTGCCAGTGACTGCTGTCAGGTCCACAGAGAGTGTACTGTGCCACTGCCCACCCACCACTGATATATAAGGTGGCACAGCAGCTTGCCAAGTAAAGAAAAATATATATATTTTTTAATTGCAGTTGCCTGAGTGCCAGTGACTGTCAGGTCCACAGAGTGTACTGTACCCACTGCCCAACACTCCTATAGGGTGGCACAGCACCTTGCACACATAGTACACAACACATTAAAAAAAAAAAAATGACAGGCAGAGGCAGGCCACCCCGCAAGGGCCGTCGTGGTCGTGGTGCTGTGATTTCCTTAGGCCCTAGAATAATGCCCAGTGTTCAGAGGCCACCACAGACCCTGAACTCAAAAAATTCTGAGGCCATAGTTGACTGGCTTACACAAGACACCCAATCGTCTAGAGCTTCCGCTCGGAACACACAAAGCCACACTCCATGCTCTCACCGTCCAGCCTCTTCTCCTTCTCCTCCCCCTTCTCCTGTCTCCTCACAGTTGTCCAACACTCCACCTTCCATGATGCCGTCGTCACGTTTTTTTGGAAAAAGGCAGGCTTCTGTGGCTCAAATGTTGGAGCGTTAAAAAAAGGTGTCAGTTCAACCCATGTGAGCTCCTGTTTGCGGCCTAAATAGCCCGCCACCAACTTGTGTATACTGTGAACGCCTACTGTACCTCTAGCAATCATATACTACATTCTTTGCTGTCAGTTCAACCCATGTGAGCTCATTTTTGCAGCCTATACAGCCCGCCACCAACTTGTGTATACTGTGAACGCCTACTGTACCTCTAGCCATCATATACTACGTTCTTTGCTGTCAGTTCAACCCATTTGAGCTCATGTTTGCGGCCTAAACAGCCCGCCACCAACTTCTGTATACTGTGAACGCCTACTGTACCTCTAGTAATCATATACTACGTTCTTTGCTGTCAGTTCAACCCATGTAAGCTCATTTTTGCGGCCTATATAGCCCGCCACCAACTTGTGTATACTGTGAACACCTACTATACCTCTAGCAAT
The DNA here is from genome assembly GCF_965119305.1 of Pelophylax lessonae. NCBI lineage: Eukaryota > Metazoa > Chordata > Amphibia > Anura > Ranidae > Pelophylax > Pelophylax lessonae. The sequence goes on from NC_138776.1 coordinate 234,711,461, forward strand.
TATATACTACGTTCTTTGCTGTCAGTTCAACGCATGTAAGCTAATTTTTGTGGCCTATACAGCCCGCCACCAACTTGTGTATACTGTGAACGCCTACTGTACCTCTAGCCATCATATACTACGTTCTTTACTGTCAATTCAACCCATGTGAGCTCATGTTTGTGGCCTATACAGCCCGCCACCAACTTGTGTATACTGTGAATGCCTACTATACCTCTAGCAATTATATACTACGTTCTTTGCTGTCAGTTCAACCCATGTGAGCTAATTTTTGCTGCCTATACAGCCCGCCACCAACTTGTGTATACTGTGAACGCCTATTGTACCTCTAGCCATCATATACTACGTTCTTTGCTGTCAGTTCAACCCATTTGAGCTCATGTTTGCGGCCTAAACAGCCAGCCACCAACTTCTGTATACTGTGAACGCCTATTGTACCTCTAGCAATCATATACTAAGTTCTTTGCTGTCAGTTCAACCCATGTAAGCTCATTTTTGCGGCCTATACAGCCCGCCACCAACTTGTGTAAACTGTGAACGCCTACTATACCTCTAGCAGTTATATACTACGTTCTTTGCTGTCAGTTCGAACCATGTGAGCTAATTTTTGGAGCCTATCTGAGTATACTTTTACAAGTGTATTTGTGTCCTGCAACAATATTGCCTCTTCTGCTGAGTTAAGTCTGGTACAAACAGTGCCAAACTCACTGGCCAATTTTTTGAACAACTGGTGTGATAAACCAGTGGCCCCCTAATACCACATATTGAAGTGGGGTGTTATCAATCTGAGTATACTTTCATAAGTGTATTTGTGTCCTGCAACAATATCGCCTCCTCTGCTGAGTTAAGTCTGGTACACACAGTGCCAAACTCACTGGCCAATTTTTTGAACAACTGGTGTGATAAACCAGTGGCCCCCCAATACCACATATTGACATGGGGTATAATCTGAGTATACTTTCATAAGTGTATTTGTGTCCTGTAACAATATTGCCTCTTTTGCTGAGTGAAGTCTGATACACACAGTGCCAAACTCACTGGCCAATTTTTTGAACAACTGGTGTGATAAACCAGTGGCCCCCTCAATACCACATATTGAAGTGGGGTGTTATCTGAGTATACTTTCATAAGTGTATTTGTGTCCTGCAACATTATTGCCTCCTCTGCTGAGTTAAGTCTGGTACACACAGTGCCAAACTCACTGGCCAATTTTTTGAACAACTGGTGTGATAAACCAGTGGCCCCCCAATACCACATATTGACGTGGGGTATAATCTGAGTATACTTTCATAAGTGTATTTGTGTCCTGCAACAATATTGCCTCTTCTGCAGATTAAGTCTGGTACAAACAGTGCCAAACTCACTGGCCAATTTTTTGAACAACTAGTGTGATAAACCAGTGGCCCCCCAATACCACATATTGAAGTGGGGTGTTATCTGAGTATACTTTTACAAGTGTATTTGTGTCCTGCAACAATATTGCCTCTTTTGCTGTGTTAACTCTGATACAAACAGTGCCAAACTCACTGGCCAATTTTTTGAACAACTGGTGTGATAGACCAGTGGCCCCCCAATAGCACATATTGAAGTGGGGTGTTATTTAACAGTATACTTTTCTAAGATTGTTTTTTTAGTCCTGCACAAATTTGGCCACTTTTGCTGTGTTAACTGTGCTACACAGATTGACAACAGATACTGGCCAATTATTTGTAGAACTGGTGTGATAAACCTATGGACCCCCAATAACACAGATTGCTATCTACACAGACACATGGTCTAGCAAACACGGGCAGGTTAGGTATATCACTTTTACTGCCCACTGGGTGAACCTTCTGACGGCCGTTAAGCATGCAACCCGTGGCACCCGTGTAGATTTAGTTGTACCGCCACGGATTGCAAGCAGGCCTGCCTCTTCTTCTCCTCCATCCTCCCTCTCCTCCTCGGCTGACTCCTCCTCTTCCGCTGCTACCGTCTCTTCTCCTGCGCCGCCCAAGATCCCCAGAACCTATTCCACATGCCAGGTGAGACGTTGCCATGCTGTGCTGTGTCTGTTGTGCCTGGAAGCCAAGAGCCACACTGGTCCTGCACTCCTTTCAGCTTTGCATTCACAGGCAGATCAGTGGCTGACACCACTGAATTTGTCAGTTGGTAAAGTGGTGTGCGATAACGGTGCCAATCTGCTGAGCGCGCTGAAACAGGGCAAAATAACACACGTGCCATGCATGGCACACGTTCTGAACTTGGTGGTGCAGCGATTCATTGCCAAATACCCTGGGGTTCAGGACGTCTTGCGGCAGGCCAGGAAAATCTTGGGCCATTCCGAAGATCTTACACAGCCATGGCTCACCTTGCTGAGATTCAGCGGCGACACAACCTGCCCCTCAGGCGTCTTATTTGTGACTGCCCGACACGATGGAACTCAACGTTGCATATGCTCGATAGGCTGCTCCAGCAGAAACGTGCAGTTAATGACTACCTGTTCGAACTCGGCAGCAGGACAGGTTCTGGGGAGTTTGGGATTTTTTTCACCTCGCCAGTAGCTGCTCATGCAGGATGCATGCAGACTTCTGCGGCCATTCGATGAGATCACCAAACTGGTCAGTCACGGCCAGGGCGCCATAAGTGACATCATACCTTACGCCTTCTTTCTGGAGCGTGCATTTCGTTGTGTCATTGATCAAGCCGTCGAGGAGCAGGAAGATGAGGAAGTTGCAATGTTGGATGAATTTCCAGGGGGTGCTACTCCATCTGAAACAAATCAACAGCAGGAGTCTGAAGAGGAGTCAGAGGAGGAGGATGGTGCTGGGGGGAATGAGGAGGAGCAAGAAGAGCATGCTTTAAACCTTTCTGGGATCCCTGGTGTTATCCGTGGATGGGGGGGAGGAGAACGAGGACGACATTATCCTGGATGATGAGCTGGAAGCAGGCCACTATACCGCTTCCAGATTAGTGGGAATGAGGGCCTACATGCTGCAGTGTTTTAAGGGGGACCCCTGTATAAAACGCATAAAGGCCAAGGACCAGTACTGGGTGGCAATGTACTTAGACCCCTGGTACAAACACAAAATGGCGAAAATGTTACCACAATCACAGAGGGCGGTCAGAATGCAGCACTTCCAGGCCTTGCTGCAGGAAATGCTGCATTCTGCTTTTCCGTGCGCTGGCAGAGGAATTTCCAGTCACAGAGAGACAGTTGCGGGTAGCAATCCAACAGCGCCTGCAAGAAGAGGGCGGTTGGAAGATGTCTTGGTCACTTCAGATATGAGATCCTTCTTTCAGCCAAACAATTGACAGCTGTACTCCCGATCCAGCATGAGGGAATGCCTAGACCGACAGGTGTCCGACTACATCGGGTTAACGGCCGATGTGGACGCTCTGAGGGGTGATGAACCCCTGGACAACTGGGTGGGCAGGCTTGACCTCTGGCCAGAGCTTGCACAATTTGCTCATGACAGTGTAGACTACCTCACATTTATAAAAATGAATTAGGCATGGATCTCTGAGGAATTCAACACATGTGACCAGTAGACCTGGTTTCATCGAAATTCCTCCACCCACAACAATTCCTGGTCCTTGGCTTCGCTACATACAGTGGCATAAAAGGCATTTCATGTCCATTGAATGGAAAATTTTTGGGGCCTTTCAGGGCCGACAATTATTTTTTCTGTGAATGCTAGAGATGTACAGAACTGTTCGCCGGCGGACATATGCGATGTTCGGTCCGCCCCCCATAATACATCATTGAGGCAAACTTTGACCCTGAACTTTACAGTCAGCAGGCACATTTCCAGCCAATCAGCATACCTCCCTCCCACACCCTCCCACCTCCTATAAATAAGCAAGGGCAGCATCCATCTTAGATCATTCTGAAGCAGTGTGTGTAGTGAGAGTAGGGAGAGCTGCTGCTGCTGTTAAGCTAGGGACAGTTAGTCAGTGTTCCTGGTCTTGCAGTGTTCTTGGTCCACTACTGCTGTAAGGACAGCACCCCAAAAAGCCCTTCTAAGGGCTGGTATTTGTGTCATTTTTTATATATATATATATATATATATATATATATATATATATATGTATATATATATATATCTAGCGTCCCCGAAAGCCCTTTTAAGGGCTGGTAATTGAGTTTTTTCTTCTTATATATATATATATATCTATCTAGTGTCCCCAAAAGCCCTTTTAAGGGCTGGTAATTGAGGATTTTTTTTTTTTATATATATATACATATATATATATATCTAGTGTCCCCAAAAGCCCTTTTAAGGGCTGGTAAGGTAAAAGAGTTTTTTCTTTATATATATATATATATATATATCTATCTATTGTACACCGCAGTTGCCTGCCCGCTGTGTGTGAGAGGCCACAGACCTACCACAGACTGTACTGTGTGCACACCACACTCATTTCGGGTGGCACAGGCACAGTACCTTGCATTTTAAAAAATATTTTTTTTTTTCCTCTGTCATAATTGCAGTGAGTGCTGTGTCAGGTCCACAGAGTGCACTGTACCCACTGCAGTGCACTGCCCACCACTGATATATATACGGTGGCACAGCATCTTGTTGCAAATTGAAAAAAAAAATATTTTTTATTATTGCAGTTGCCTGGGCTGCCAGTGACTGTCAGGTCCACAGAGTGTACTGTGCCCACTGCAGTGCCACTGTGTGCCCACCCACCACTGATATATAAGGTGGCACAGCAGCTTGCAAAGTAAAAATATATATATATATTTTTTAATTGCAGTTGCCTGGGTGCCAGTGACTGCTGTCAGGTCCACAGAGAGTGTACTGTGCCACTGCCCACCTACCACTGATATATAAGGTGGCACAGCAGCTTGCAAAGTAAAAAAAAATATATATATTTTTAATTGCAGTTGCCTGGGTGCCAGTGACTGCTGTCAGGTCCACAGAGAGTGTACTGTGCCACTGCCCACCCACCACTGATATATAAGGTGGCACAGCAGCTTGCAAAGTAAAAATATATATATATATTTTTTAATTGCAGTTGCCTGGGTGCCAGTGACTGCTGTCAGGTCCACAGAGAGTGTACTGTGCCACTGCCCACCCACCACTGATATATAAGGTGGCACAGCAGCTTGCAAAGTAAAAAAAATATATATATATATTTTTTAATTGCAGTTGCCTGGGTGCCAGTGACTGCTGTCAGGTCCACAGAGAGTGTACTGTGCCACTGCCCACCTACCACTGATATATAAGGTGGCACAGCAGCTTGCAAAGTAAAAAAATATATATATATTTTTAATTGCAGTTGCCTGGGTGCCAGTGACTGCTGTCAGGTCCACAGAGAGTGTACTGTGCCACTGCCCACCCACCACTGATATATAAGTTGGCACAGCAGCTTGCAAAGTAAAAAAATATATATATATTTTTTAATTGCAGTTGCCTGGGTGCCAGTGACTGCTGTCAGGTCCACAGAGAGTGTACTGCGCCACTGCCCACCCACCACTGATATATAAGGTGGCACAGCAGCTTGCAAAGTAAAAAAAAAATATATATATATTTTTTAATTGCAGTTGCCTGGGTGCCAGTGACTGCTGTCAGGTCCACAGAGAGTGTACTGTGCCACTGCCCACCCACCACTGATATATAAGGTGGCACAGAAGCTTGCAAAGTAAAAAAATATATATATCTTTTAATTGCAGTTGCCTGGGTGCCAGTGACTGCTGTCAGGTCCACAGAGAGTGTACTGTGCCACTGCCCACCCACCACTGATATATAAGGTGGCACAGCAGCTTGCCAAGTAAAGAAAAATATATATATTTTTTAATTGCAGTTGCCTGAGTGCCAGTGACTGTCAGGTCCACAGAGTGTACTGTACCCACTGCCCAACACTCCTAGGGTGGCACAGCACCTTGCACACATAGTACACAACACATTAAAAAAAAAAAAATGACAGGCAGAGGCAGGCCACCCCGCAAGGGCCGTCGTGGTCGTGGTGCTGTGATTTCCTTAGGCCCTAGAATAATGCCCAGTGTTCAGAGGCCACCACAGACCCTGAACTCAAAAAATTCTGAGGCCATAGTTGACTGGCTTACACAAGACACCCAATCGTCTAGAGCTTCTGCTCGGAACCCTAATGCACCATCCTCCTCCAGCTCAGCTTTGGGCACCTCTCAATTTACCACTCGCCAGCCCGCCGGCACCACCACCAACACTAGCACCACAGCCGCTTCACTTGATCCGTCAGAGGAGTTATTTTCACATCAGTTGGAAGAAATAAGTGATGCGCAACTATTAGTGCCAGAGGATGTAGATAACGGGGATATGTCTCAGTCAGGCAGCATTATACACATGGACGTACATTGTGATGATGATGATGATGATGATGTTGTACCTGCTGCTGCTGCCTTTGCTGAGTTGTCAAGTGAAGCGGCTGATGATGACGATGTGTCTGTGGATGTCACCTGGGTGCCTGCTCGAAGAGCAGAAGAAGAGGGGGAAAGTTCAGATGGGGAGACAAAGAGGAGGAGGAGACGAGTTGGAAGCAGGGGGAGGAGGTCATCGCAAGGAGCTAGTGGCGCAGTCAGACAGCATGTAGATTCGGCACCCGGGGTCAGCCAGACAGCACGCCAATCAACGCAAGCTGTTGCCACCACCAGAATGCCGTCCTTGCAAAGCTCAGCAGTGTGGCATTTTTTTTGTGTGTCTGCCTCTGATATCAGCGATGCCATTTGTAACCTGTGCCAAAAGAAACTGAGTCATGGGAAGTCCAACACCCACCTAGGTACAACTGCTTTGCAAAGGCACATGATCTCACATCACAAACGCCTATGGGATCAACACATGAGTAAAAGCAGCACACAAACTGAAAGCCACCATCCTCCTCCTGGTCCAGCATCTTCAGCCACGTCAACCACTGCTGTCCTCCATGTCCCCTATCAACAACCCGCCCCTCCGCCTCTCACCTTCAGCAGTTCCTGCTCATCACCTGCCCACAGTCAGGTGTCTGTCAAGGAAATGTTTGAGCGTAAGAAGCCAATCTCACAGAGTCACCCCCTTGCCCGGCGTCTGACAGCTGGCTTGTCGAAACTCTTAGCCCGCCAGCTTTTACCATACAAGCTGGTGGAGTCTGAGGCCTTCAAAAAATTTGTTGCTATTGGGACACCGCAGTGGAAGGTACCCGGCCGAAATTATTTTTCACAAAAGGCAATCCCCAACCTGTACTCTATTGTGGAAAAGGAAATCATGTCACGTCTGGCACACAGTGTTGGGGCAAGGGTCCATCTGACCACTGATAGCTGGTCTGCAAAGCACGGTCAGGGCAGGTATATAACTTACACTGCGCATTGGGTAAACCTGCTGGCGGCTGCCAAGCATGGAATGCGTGGCTCTGCTGCAGAGGAGTTGGTGACACCGCCACGACTTGCAGGCAGGCCTGCTGCCACCTCCTCTACTCCTCCTACTCCATCCTCTTTGCTAACCTCCTCGGCTGAGTCCTCTTCTGCTGTTGCGTCTTGCTCCACACCAACTGCACCCCCCCAGCTCCCCAGGGGCTATTCCACATGCCGGATACGACAGTGTCACGCTGTCTTGGGGTTGACTTGCCTGAAAGCAGAGAGTCACACCGGACCAGCACTACTGTCCGCCCTGAACGCACAGGTGGATCAGTGGCTGACCCCGCACCAACTGGAGATCGACAAAGTGGTGTGTGACAACGGGAGCAATTTGTTGGCGGCATTGAATTTGGGCAAGTTGACACATGTGCCGTGCATGGCACATGTGTTGAATCTGATTGTGCAACGTTTTGTGTAGAACATCATCAGTAGTAACCAGCACGGGTTTACAAATGGGCGATCTTGTCAAACCAATCTCTTAGCATTCTACGAGGAAGTGAGCTGTGAGCTAGATAGGGGGAGACCAGTGGATGTGGTGTACTTGGATTTCGCTAAGGCGTTTGATACAGTTCCCCACAAGCGCTTAATTTATAAAATAAGGTCTGCAGGTATCGACAGCAGGGTTTGCTCTTGGATACGGAATTGGCTAAAAGGCCGTGTCCAAAGGGTAGTAATAAACAGCGCATACTCAGACTGGTCTGAGGTAGTAAGCGGGGTGCCCCAGGGCTCAGTCCTGGGACCAACCTTGTTCAATTTATTCATAAACAGCATTGAGGACGGGATCAGTAGTTCGTTATCAGTTTTTGCAGATGACACAAAATTGGCCAGGGCAATAACTGCACAGCATGAAGCAGATATCCTACAGAATGACCTGGACAAAATTACGGAGTGGGCAACGACATGGCAAATGAGGTTTAATGTGGAGAAGTGTAAGGTTTTGCACTTGGGGACCAAAAACATAAAAACACAATACACGTTAGGAGGGGAACCCTTGGGGGAATCAAAAATGGAGAAAGATCTGGGAGTCTTAGTTGATGATAGATTAGGCAACAGCATGCAATGCCAAGCGGCAGCTTCCAAAGCCAACAGAATATTAGCATGCATAAAGAAAGGGATGTATTCCAGAGATAAGACTATAATCCTTCCACTTTATAAAACTCTGGTCCGACCGCATCTGGAGTATTCTGTCCAGTTCTGGTCGCCAGTCCTCAGGAGGGATGTGTTGGAGCTGGAGAAAGTCCAGAGAAGGGCAACTAAACTGATTAGGGGGTTGGAGGACCTTACCTATGAAGAGCGGCTGCAATCGCTCGATTTATTTTCCCTGGAGAAAAGACGTCTGAGAGGGGACATGATAGCAATTTATAAATATCTTAATGGGGATCTCAGCTTAGAAGAAAAGCTGTTCATTCAAAGGAATTGCATGAGGACTCGAGGACATACAATGCGATTAGAGGAGAAGCGTTTTAACCTCAGGCAACGTGGGGGGTTCTTTACTGTTAGGGCTACAAGATTGTGGAATTGTCTACCACAAGAGGTGGTTTCTGCGGGTAGTATGGTGACTTTCAAAAGACTCTTAGACTTACATCTCAAAGGTTCAGGAGATTGAGGGCTATGTTAGATGATTACAGTCACACACACCTACACAGGTTGAACTGGATGGACTATTGTCTTTATTCAACCTCACCTACTATGTAACTATGTAACTATGTACCCAGGCTTACAGGATGTCCTCAAGCAGGCCAGGAAGGTGTGTGGCCATTTCAGGCGTTCCTACACGGCCATGGCGCACTTTGCAGATATTCAGCGGCGAAACAACATGCCAGTGAGGCGCTTGATTTGCGACAGCCCGACACGTTGGAATTCAACACTGCTAATGTTCGACCGCCTGCTCCAACAAGAAAAAGCGGTCAACGAGTATTTGTATGACCGGGGTGCTAGGACAGCCTCTGCGGAGCTGGGTATTTTTTTGCCACGTTACTGGACGCTCATGCGCAATGCCTGTAGGCTCATGCGTCCTTTTGAGGAGGTGACAAACCTAGTGAGTCGCACCGAAGGCACCATCAGCGACATCATCCCATATGTTTTTTCCTGGAGCGTGCCCTGCGAAGAGTGCTGGATCAGGCCGTAGATGAGCGTGAAGAGGAAGAGGAAGAGTTGTGGTCACCATCACCACCACCAGAAACAGCCTTACCATCGCTTGCTGGACCTGCGGCAACACTGGAAGAGGAGTGTGAGGAAGATGAGTCAGAGGAGGAATGTGGCTTTGAGGAGGAGGAACACCAACCACAGCAGGCATCCCAGGGTGCTCGTTGTCACCTATCTGGTACCCGTGGTGTTGTACGTGGCTGGGGGGAAGAACACACCTTCAATGACATCAGTGAGGACGAGGAATTGGACATGAGTAGCTCGGCATCCAACCTTGTGCAAATGGGGTCTTTCATGCTGTCATGCCTGTTGAGGGACCCTCGTATAAAAAGGCTGAAGGAGAACGACCTGTACTGGGTGGCCACGCTACTAGACCCCCGGTATAAGCAGAAAGTCTCTGATATGTTACCCAATTACCGGCAGTCGCAAAGGATGCAGCAGCTACAAAATAAGTTGAAAAGTATGCTTTACACAGCATATAAGGGTGATGTCACAGCACAACGGGAATCCAACAGGGGAAGAGGTGAAAGTAATCCTCCTCCTACCACCACAACCACGCCGGCAAGGACAGGACGCTTTACAGACGTCTTGTTGATGGAGGACATGCGGAGCTTTTTTAGTCCTATGCATCGCCACAGCCCTTCGGGGTCCACCCTCAGAGAACGACTCGACCGACAGGTAGCAGACTACCTTGCCTTAACTGCAGATATCGACACTCTGAGGACCCCTTGACTACTGGGTGTGCAGGCTTGACCTGTGGCCTGAGCTATCCCAATTTGCCATTGAACTTCTGGCCTGCCCCGCTTCAAGTGTGCTGTCAGAAAGGACCTTCAGGCAGCAGGAGGTATTGTCACTGAGAAGAGAAGTCGCCTAGGTCAAAAAAGTCTTGATTACCTCACGTTTATTAAGATGAATGAGGCATGGATCCCGAAGGGACTGACAGTGGGGGATGCATTTGACTAAAAAAGGCCTGGTGATGATTGAGATGCCTTGGGCTAAAAATGGTCCACACGCTGCTGTATTTAATTATTCTCTGCATGCCGGATGACTTACGTCACGTCTCCGCCACCAACTACGGTTCAAGCCGCAATGTTTTAGTGCACTTTCTGCCTTGAAAACCTCAATTTTTCAGGCCGCTGCTACAGCAGCGGCTGCAACAATACCTACTTTTTCATGCATGTGTACATGCCTAATTTTTCTGGCCTCTGGTGCTACACTGTGGCTGCAAAAAAACAAAAAACAAAAAAAAAGGCACATACATGTGTCAATTCCCCTTCGTGATCGTTACCTTGTCGTGGTGAAGGGGCTTGCGTATCACAATGAAGCGATCACCTCTAGGAGTGTGTTGGCACACCCCAGATGATAAGGTCGTTGCTTCATTGTGAACAGACCAAAAGCGATCCGCAGGATAATTTTTCATAGAAAAAACATTAATTTTCTTTCATTCTTTCTGCGGAGCTGGGTATTTTTTGGCCGCGTTACTGAATGCTCATGAAAAATGGCTGTAGGCTCATGCGTCCTTTTGCGGAGGTTACAACCCTGGTGGTCAGTCGAACCCAAGGCAACATCATCGACCTCATCCCATATGTGTTTTTTCTGGAGCGTGCCCTGCGAAGAGTACTGGATCAGGCTGTAGATGAGCATGAAGAGGAAGAGTTGTGGTCCACTCCCCATCACCACCAGAAGCAGCCTTGTCGTTGTCAATTGCTGGACCTGTGGCAACGCAGAGAGAGTCTGAAGAAGAGAAGTCAGAGGAGGAAGGTGGCTTTGAGGAGGTGGAATACCAGCCACAGCAGGCGTCCCAGGGGGCTTGTTCTCACCTTTCAGGGACCCTTGGTGTTGTACGTGGCTGGGTGGAGGAAGAGACCTTCAATGATGTCAGTGAGGACAAGGAACGGGACATGGCTAGCTTGGTATCCAACCTTGTGCAAATGGGGAGTTTGCGGTTGTGCAAATGGACTGACTGTTGTTAAACGGGGAGTTTGGTCTGTCAGAGTTTGGTCTGTCACTGTGAAGCGGGCGTAACCCTTACACTACTTGACCGATAAAACATCATACCTGATCGTATTCACACACTGGATGTTTTAAAGCACGTTATTCCAAACAATTTAGGAATGTTAGGTGATTTATGCCCTTTATGGATCAAAACCCGACTCTGCGTCAACTACGTAATTTTCCATGGGAGTTTTGCCATGGATCCCCCTCCGGCATGCCACAGTCCAGGTGTTTGTCCCCTTGAAACAACTTTCCCATCACTATTGTGGCCAGAAAGAGTCCCTGTGTGTTTTAAAATTCGCCTGCCTATTGAACTCTATGGCGGTTCGCCGGTTCGCGAACATTTGCCGATGTTCGCGTTCGCCGTTCGCGAACGGCGAATTTTAGGTTCGCGACATCACTAGTGAATGCCTAATGTACCTCCAGCCACCAAATACTAAGTTTTTTGCTGTCAGTTCAAACCATGTGAGCTAATTTTTGCAGCCTATACAGGCCGACACTTACTTCTGTATACTGTGTGAATGCCTAATGTACCTTCAGCCACAGAATACTACGTACTTAGCTGTCAGGTAAACCCATGTGGGCTGTTTGGGGCCTGGAATGGGCGACACTTACTTCTGTATCCTGTGAATGCCTAATGTACCTTCAGCCACAGAATACAACGTTCTTAGCTGTCAGGTAAACGCATGTGGGCTAATTTTTGGGGCCTGGAATGGCTGACACTTACTTCTTTATCCCGTGAATGCCTAATTTTTCAGACTGGAAATGAAAAACAATGGGTCTGTAAAGGTTCCGCCAAATTGTGGAATGGATGCGGACCCATTTTACAGATGTGTGAATGGACCCTATATGTATTAGACAATGTATTTACCGGCTGCTGTCAGTTCTGGCTGATTTATGAAAAAAATATATATATTTTTTGCTGGAAAAAAAAATAAAAATTTAGAGCAACTTTTTCAATTGCAATACTTCTGTTATGACATTGTCCATGTGCTGGGACTATTTGTGCACAGCTAGTACGTCTTCTGTGGCTGCAAATATGACCTAAAGGTTTTTAAAGTTCGCCTCCCATTAAAGTCAATGGGGCCCGCCGCGAACTCGCGGTTCGCGGACTTTTGAGAAAATTTGCGGCTGGCATTCGCGAACCGCCCCCACCGATGTTCGTCCATCACTATTGGAGATATCCCTGTTTGAAAACCCCTCTAATGGGGGAGATACTTACAGTATATTATCAAATCAACTCAAGAGGAATACTTTATGTGTTTGTCTTTTTTTATTGACTGCTTTTTGATTGTTTTTTATATATTGTGATGTTTGTCCCTATTTGAGGATAATCAATACAATTTTGTAATTTTTTATAAGAGTCTGTAAGTTCACGCTCTACCATAAAAGTCCTCTAGCCCCATTGTTCTAGAACCTTCAAAGATTTTTTTTGGAAAATTCGTTTTATTGTTTTCAACAGAAAGAGTGATGACAAAACAGAGCCTCTGGGCATTCCCCGCCTCGATAAAAAAAAAAAAAAAAAAACCCAGTGAGGCTATGCAACTTTGTATAATGGAATAGCATTGTTTATCAGAGTTTTCCAGAAATTTCATGACTTCCATTTGATGGTTATGGCTTTTCTTGCATAGAATAAAAGTAGGCCCATTAGCGTTTTGGTAGCTCGACAAAAAGCCAGTGAGTTAACTAGACCAAGCAAAAATACCTCAATGGACACCGGGATCTGGATAGCAGTCAAGGAGGAGATAAGATCTGTAACCTCCTCCAAGAACCCCCGCACCTTGGGACAAGACCAAAACATATGATTGAAGTCAGCGACAATTGCAGTACATCTCCAACAATGGGGGTAGGCCCCAGGATATATGATGTTGAGATGATGTGGTGTCAGGTAGGCCCTGTGGACTATTTTAAAATGTATTAGGCAATCTCTAATCGATACCAATTGTTGAAATGGGTATTCCCATAAATCTTTCCAAGTCTCAGCATCTAAATCAGGAAAATCTACCTGCCATGTGGAGTATAAACTCTCTAAACCAAAATGAACTGCCATGCCCTGACCACTGCCTTCATGGATAGTGTTAATGGAAAAGGGGCCCAAATACTTCTGTATAGTAGATTTCTCAGTGCCTCATAAGACCTCATATGTGCTGCCTCAAGAACCACAGAGGCATTAGATTTGTCAGAGACCACCCATCCATGTGCATGTGTAAGAAGAGCTGCATAGAAATATTTTTGAATTGAAGGATTGATTTCTTGAATCTGGGGTGCCGGATTTCCACAAAAAGGAGGTAATTATGGATTAAAATTGTTTAAAGAAGGCTTTAGGAATCCAGATCGGAGAATGATGTATGGCATAGAGCAATCCTGGAAGTATTTTCATCTTTAGAAGATTTATTCTTCCAATAAGTGATAATGGCAGGTTGCTCCACGCCTTCAATCTAGTTTTAGTAATGGTTAACTGGGAATATAGGTTTAACTTACTAAAATCTGACACATTTGATGTTATATTGACTCCCAGATACTGAATGGATGTGGTCAACTTCCAAGGGAGGAGTCAGCAGCTTGCCTAGCTTGGGAGTCAATAGGAAGGATTGAGATTTTTCCCAGTTGACTTTCAGCCCCAAGAGGGCCGTACACCGGGAAAAAACATTTAATGCTGCACTAAGTGAGGGTCCTGGATCATTAAGAAAAATGAACCTCCGTTCTCTCTTCACGGGGAGCGATCATGGGTGCCCGGTGGCAATCGCGCCCCGGCCCTCACGCCTCGGCTTCCTCGATGGTAAAGGGGGCGCAGGCCACCGGTGGCGTGCGCGCCCACAGGAACGCTACCGCGAACCGCCGACCTGCTGCCGTATAACTGCGAGGTCGGTAAGTGGTTAAGCAAGTAAGACGCCCATCACACTTGTGCAACTTGCCATACACTTGTTCATGCACTACTTTGGTCCGACTTTCATGCAACTTGAGGACCATATACTTCAATGTTAACCCTCAAAAGTTGCATGAAAGTCCCACCTTATGCTATGTGAATGAGAACATGTAAGAAATATAAAGTAACAATTATCCCAATTTGGCTGCCAAAGTGGTGCTCGGCAAAAATAAAAGAACCTCAGTGATACTGGTAGCTGTTTTATTATCCTTACACCAAGAATTAAAGAGAATTCTACATTCTACAGTAAAAACATTATTGAGACTTCTGACTAAAGTTCCATGAGGGCAGGCTAATGAATGGTATGTCTCATATAGATAGGATACAATTGATAAAAGTAAAGACTGAGAATCGTGTATTTTTAACTCAAAGTAAAACAGACAAAAATATGTTTTTAAAGTTATTTAATATAAAAATATCTCATACACATATTACTTGAGATTCCAACATATAAATTACATACAAAGCGATGAGGCACAATGGAGTTTAGCTACATTAACAAATAAAACAACTTGCAGAATTATTTAAAGGATCTGTGGATTCCAATGGTTTGGTGTTGGGTAGATGTTGGCAGACTGAGTCATCCACCACCTTACTTTATACTTTGAAGAGATCTCCTGACTTTGCAGTGCCACCTATGTGCCGGGGTAGCTAAGAGGAAGCCTCACACCTAATTTTGTAACTTTTTTTTTCCAGTATGGATAATAAAAATGGAGGAGTGAATTTTTAGGGAGCAAAGTAAGTTTAATATATTGCTGGTACCCCCAAAAGGTTTGTGTGGAATCACCCTAACCATTATGTCATATTATTAATACTGAGGAATATCTAAAATGTGTGGAAATCCTTAGAAAACAATGACTGGCATGGCAAATGTGTGTACAGTTGGCTTTAGACATTAGATCTTCCTCACACACTGGTCAAATAACACAGTGTTTGAGAAAGAAAAAATAAAACCCTTCCCTACCATGGTGTGACATAAATTTATACCAATCCTCTTTCTCTCCACAGCATTCCCTTCAAGACCTAAAACTTATGAAGGACAGACAGCAGGAACATGGCTTGCCAGTTTGGATAAGCATGCAGTTGTGTTTGAATGCATTGTGCCTTTGTTGTTCTACAACACTAGAATCATTCCAGGGTGCTCTCTTGCCTGTCCTATAGGTCAAGTAAAACCCAAAATGTTTAGGCAGCCATAATGCACCACTCTACCCTCTAACCAAACACCTGTAAACCAAGCTGGCTAGTGTACCACTGCAGCTCCATTGTTGAGTGAGTCTTGGTATGGTTTAAACCCCCCTACCAAGTGCTGACCAGGTCTGTTCCACAGTTGGGTGCAGATTTAAGAAGACAACATGAACAAAATAATTTTAAATGTATGTACTTAAATCCAAACTCCCCCCAAAATGAGAAGTTCCATTTTAAGTCCTCCTCCTGTCCTCCCCAGCCTTATTTGGGTTGTCATTTTTTTTTGGAGGGAGGGAGCGGGTACCTAGTTTTGACATGTACTCCCTCCTACTTCTGCTTGGATCGTCTGGGCGAAGTTCTCCTCTCCCCCTCCTCCCTCCCCGCAGTCTTTTGGAACATGTCACAGAAGACCGTGGGACCATTCACGAAGCGCAGCATGGCTTGCTCATGTGCAGTGGGCCGCCAGCTGTGGAGTCGCAAGCAGCACAGCTGGCTGCCCACAGTTATGATTCAGGTACCAGGAACCCAAAGGCTATTGAAGAACTAGCCCAGATAAGGATGGCGCTAGATCCCTGGACTGGTAGGTATCTTTTTATTAAAAGTCAGCAGCTACAGGATTTGTAGCTGTTGACCTTGAATTATTTTTTTTTCCGAAGCTAACAACCTCTTTAAATCAGCCATTGAGAAACCTAAATCTTATTTGATTATTTGATCAATCATACACACCCAGCTCTCTCTCTCTCTCTCTATATATATATATATATATATATATATATATATATATATATATATGTATATACAGAGACAGACAGACAGACAGACAGACAGACAGACAGACAGACAGATAGACAGATAGACAGATAGACAGATAGACAGATAGATAGATAGATAGATAGATAGATAGATAGATAGATAGATAGATAGATAGATAGATAGATAGATAGATAGATAGATAGATAGATAGATAGATAGATAGATAGATAGACACATGCACACAGGACTTTCATACACTCGGTCTCTGATTGAAGCTTCTGACCAGGTCCTCTGAAGGAAAGAGGGGAGCTAGGGGAAATTCATTTTCATGTGTAAATTTCTGCTTAAGCTACTGAACACTGTAAACAATGGGCTTTTAACAACAGAATGTAAGGAGACACAAATGAAATAAAACAAGTGTCTAAAACTCTACCTGCTTGCTGTGTGTGACAATATATAATATTAACATATATATATATATACTTTTTTTATTCAGCATTTCATATTTACCGAACTGAAAGTAGAAAAAAGATTTTAAAATATTTTTTTATTCCAGACCATAATAAATAAAAGAACATTTGTAGAAAAGCTCTAATTCCTCTAAATAGGAGGAATTAGGAGGAAAATAGGGTTTTCTTTGAGATCTCCTTTACAAAGTACAAGGGTTTCATTTGAATATGTATACAGTTGATGGCCATACTGGAGGTTCTCATAAACGTTAGTTAGGCAGTTCTGAAAATTTCATGTGACTATTATCGTTACAAAGATAAAATCTGACATTATATGACGGCAAAGATCGGCACATGGAATGGAAGAAATACGTTCATATAAACACATAATTTCCAAACATTTTTTGTAATTGTCAACCAACATTGCTCTATATATTAGACAATATTATCAATTGTGGTAAGATGGCAATTTGAATATTTTGGTCTCTAATGCCTCATTTCCAGTGAGCGGTATGGTTCGGTTCGGTACAGTTCAGTACGGTTTGGAATGGTTAGATCAGGCTTGCGTTACCACCGCCAACAGTACCTCAGCAAAAACAGTACCTCAACAGTATAGCTCCACCTTGTTCGTACGGTACTAATGTGCTTGGTACCCCAACGAAAGGGTCCAAAAAAAGTGGTACAGTCTGGTTCTGAATTAGGGTACCATTCAGAATTTTTGACAATGGAAAAGGCAAAAATTGTGTACCATACCGAACCAAACCGTACCGCTCAGTGGAAACGAGGCATAACAGTCATCAGTACTCTATTTGTTCCAAAACTATGTTAATGTCATCCAAGTCTAATTCATTCTGCAGATTTACCTAATTTCCTCCTCCTCTGGATCAGTTGTGAGTATAGGATAGTGTATATGGAGGTTTTCAGCTTTTTTTTTCTATTGGTTGAACTAATAGAAATGTGTGTTTTTTTTCTAACTACCTGCCAGGCTGTGCAGCAGGCACCCAAAATTGGCAGTGCTTACCACCAGTGTTCCCCCACCATTCCAATAATCCCTGTAATTCCTATATAAGTATTTCACACTGCCATTAAAAGCAGGCGTTTGAGAGGCGTTAAAAATGCCCATCAAACACCTATGCAAATGATGCAATGAACAGCCCACAGTGCTGTTCACATTATAAAAAACATAAAGCGTTAGCGTCACGTTGCTTCGCTTCAAAATTGAAGCCCCATGTCGAGTCAGGAAGTGTTTGAAGCCTTTCAACGCCTCCCATTCGAGTCTATGGTAATGCTCCACAACCACACTGGCATGCGGTTGCAGCGCATTAGTACAATGAGAATTTTAGCTGGTTGTTAAGGAGTGGGCTGGGAAGCCGGATGATGCTTTCTTAACAAACAATGAGTCATCAGCGGGCTTCCCCGTTGACAGCTGAATGTAAAAACAAGCATCGCTGGCAATAAAAAAAATTGTGAAAAATTGGCATGGGGATGGGAACCCCACGGCAATTTTTTTTTTTAATAATGGCGTGGGATTCCTTCCCAAAATCCCGAACAGACCCTTATCCAAGCATACAGGTCAGGAAAGGAAGGGAACGAGTGAGTGCCTCCCTCCTGAACCATACCAAGCCGCATGCCCTCAACATGGCAGAGTGCTTTGGGGCAGAGGAGGCTCTTCTACCCCCACCCCAAATCACCTTGTGCCCATGTTGATGGGGACAAGGGCATCTTCCCCACAACCCTGGGCTGTGGGGGTCTGCGGGTGAGGGGCTTATCAGAATCCCAGCCCCCCATGTGAATGAGTATGGGGTACATCGTACCCCTACCCATTCACCAAAAAAGTGTCACATAGAAAAAAAAACACAAACATAGTTTTTGAAAGGTCCTTTGTTAAAAAAAAAAAAAAAACAACGTCTCCCGATATCAATCCATCGTCAATCATGACGCCAACGGCACCAACAGAAACTAAAAAAAAAAAGACCTCCACTGACACGAAAGACTTCTGCCCATCTTTTTTCGGGTGCAATCCATTTGTATTCAAATTAACTAACAGGTTTCTCGCATAATTCTTGCATAATAGAAAGACGCTAACATGCTTTTCAGTCACTGTCGCATATTATAACACTGTAGGTTACCTTTAACAACTGTTTATATTTGGCTAGTTGATGGCTGTTAAGGGTAAATTCACTTCCAATATCACTTGTTGATTTACTAAATAAGCCCAAATAAGCTCAAAAGTTATCCAATTAGACGTTTTCAATAAAAAGTGAAAAAAAAAAATTCTAAAGTGCCTTGTATTGTTTGGTACGGCACAACTGCCTATCGCATAGTTTATGAGTCTATGCAACCTGAGGAATTTAAATATTTTACAGATAGGAAGATCAGAAGCTCTATTTTATTATGCTAAGCAACATATGTATTAAATATTGATATCTGTGAAAGCTATCCTGTAACAGTAAAAAATAAAAATAAAAAAAAAGAATACATATATTTAAGGCTATGCATTATTTTTCTAATTAAATAAAATGACATTCATTTAATATTTTATCTAAAAGATTTAAATATTAAGTTTGATAATGGTAAAAAAAGGTCTAAATTCCATAGTTAAAAATAGAAAAACTGTTCTCTTTTATCAATACTTCAATCAAATTTTTCCTACAATAAAATATATATATTACATTAATGCAGCAAAATATTAAACCTTTAGTTCTGTAAATAGGTTTATCTTCCAAGTTAAATCTCCTTCAATTTAATTGGTTGGTGTTCTTTTATATCAAATTCTGTATTCCCAACTATCCTTATCGAATTCCGAAATACAAACCTTAAGCTGAACTTTAAAATTTGATTGTACGATATCTGCACAATCTCTTTTAGATTACAGTATACAATATTCATTTAGGGGATATATTTAGAAAGCAGTGAATTTAAAATTCACCAAACATTCCCTGCAGGTAAATCTTCCTGGTGTATGTGTTTTAAATCACAGTGATTGATTTACCAGAAGTCAATGTCACATTCACTGCTTTATAAATATGCCCAGTCAGACTGGCCCATAGTTATTAATAGGTCTAAAGTAGATTGTACTATTAGGATGTATAGTAGTTTATGTATGGCCATATAGTGTATGGTCATTTTTAGATGACGACTAACCCATATGCTTGTTCAAACGAATGTAAACTTTGGGCACGTGAAACAGTGAGAAATTGGCTTAGTCTGAATTTGATTTGTATATTTTAAAATTTTACTGGGCAAAGGAGGGATTAAAATATTTGCATTCACCTCCTTAAGCAAAACTCTAGGCAGCCTCTCAAAAAATTAAATGTTCCCCTTCCTGTACTGATCTTTTTTTCTAGAGAAGGGGTATTAACAGAGAATATTACTTATCTTAACCCATGGTCCTGTGAAAGCCATAGGTCCAGTCTTCTTCTCCCAGGAATGCAGTGAGCACACCTCATCCATATGTACAATGCAGGACCAGAAATGGCAGTTGGAACTGCATTGTACCTAATAAGATCAAGATCAGTTAGAGATGGGCAAAGAAGAGCAGCTTCAGGAGACTGGTTGTTGCGACTGGACTGGAGTACATGTTGGGGACAGTCCTGTGAAAGCCAGAGGTCCAATCTTCTTCTCCTAGGAATGCAGTGAGCACACCCCATCCATATGCACAATGCAGGACCAGAAATGGCAGTTGGAACTGCATTGTACCTAATGAGATCAAGTTCAGTTAGAGATGGGTAAAGAAGAGCAGCTTCAGGAGACTGGTCGTTTCGAGTGGAATGGAATACATGTTGGGGACAGTCCTATGAAAGCCAGAGGTCACATATTCTTCTCCTAGGAATGCAGTGAGCACACCTCATCCATATGCACAATGCAGGACCAGAAATGGCAGTTGGAACTGCATTGTACCTAATGAGATCAAGATCAGTTAGAGATGGGCAAAGAAGAGCAGCTTCAGGAGACTGGTCATTGCGACTGGAATGGAATACATGTTGGGGACAGTCCTGTGAAAGCCAGAGGTCCAATCTTCTTTTCCTAGGAATGCATTGAGCACACCTCATCCATATGTACAATGCAGGACCAGAAATGGCAGTTGGAACTGCATTGTACCTAATGAGATCAAGATCAGTTAGAGATGGGTAAAGAAGAGCAGCTTCAGGAGACTGGTCGTTGCGACTGGAATGGAATACATGTTGGGGACAGTCCTGTGAAAGCCAGAGGTCCAATCTTCTTTCCCTAGGAATGCATTGAGCACACCTCATCCATATGTACAATGCAGGACCAAAAAATGTCAGTTGGAACTGCGTTGTACCTAATGAGATCAAGATCAGTTAGAGATGGGCAAAGAAGAGGAGCTTCAAGAGACTGGTCGTTACGACTGGAATGGAATACATGTTGGGAACGGACACATTTAATTTTTTTAGAAACTGCCTGAGGTTGGGCTTTAAGGCTTAAAGAGGCTGTGTGATAATAACTGTAAGTTTGTTTAAAAAGTTTGGCAAAGCAAATGTTTTAATGGCTTCTATATTCTGCACTGTACAAATGTCAAACACTTATTAATTAAGGAAGAAACATAATCTGACAATAAAAGTTTCCCTTCTTCTCACTAGCTATTAGGTGGCTCTCTGGCACATACTTCTCCACAGGGCCTGCCTTGTCTATTGTTAGACCCCCTCCTTTTTACCCCAATACTTATGTTATGCTGTAAATCTGCGAGCTTCAGAGCTGGCTAAAATGGACCTAGACACTACGGAGGAAACCTTGCAGCTCCGATTACATCATCACCCCCTTGCAATCAACTATGCACGTTTTCACAACTCTTCTAAGCTATGTATACTTGATTGGAATTTCCACTTTCATGGTTAGAAGTACCCATAAGTGATAATGATGCAAAAAAAATAAATAAAAGCAACTGCGATGTGCAGTTACATGCAGTTCATTGTACTTTAATTTTTTAACGTTGATAATCACTTACGATCATAAATCTCAATGACCTATATTAACACAATTAAATTATTTGAAACCAGTCAAGAAAAATCCACATCCAGATACATGCTTCTTCAGTGAGAATGGACTAGTCTCTGCTCTTATACCACAAAATTACTGACCAAGAACTTTATGTGTCCAGGGGCACATGAAGGTATTTAAATGTTTTTGCCTGGAATGTTCCTGTAATTGTTGATCCCCTAGCAATCCTTGTTCAGAAGGGTTGATTTAGGGCAGCCAATGACTACAGGCCTCAACTGTCCATGACCTGCTGGCAATAGAAGTTTGTACATAGGTTTCTTGGTTGATTATCTGCAGGAGCAACTCTCTACAGACATGTTGGGGTAGATTTTCAACACCACGTTTCGGCTTTCATCCAAGAAAAGAACACTGAGAGAATTCATTTTGTCAGATGTACAACAGGGCTCGGGGACCCCAGGTATTATCCCTACTGCCTTGACAATGCTCTGAATGGTTGCATGGTTTGAAGGTCGGACAACCTGTTGAGAAAAATAAAGCAGAAGGATCAGATGTATATCTGTTAGAGAAATTCCAAAGTTCTTGAATAAAAAACTGTCTAACACTAGACTTCACTGAAGTGAGCAGTGAACAAATTGATGAACACATCAGACACCAGAGGTGTAATGATAAAATATGATATAAATAAACAGTAACCAATGCAACTGCCTAAAAGACACTGTTACTTTGCCTTTTTAGTGAAAAATGAACAGGGGCAGACTGGCAACTTTCGGCCCAGGGGGCAAATACAAACCAGAAGTCCATGGTGCAGCGACTCGACCCCCTCTCACTCTCCCTCTTCCCGTCATCCTCCTGACCCTCATTCCAGGCTGAATCTACGCTCCAGGTACTCTCTCTACTCACTGGCTGAATCCAAAATCACCACCTGGCCAGCAGGGGGCGGTTGGGGGGAACTGGGACAGCCGGTTTGGGCTGGCCAGGGGAGGAGAGGCTCCAGTGGGGTATGGAACCGGCCTCTGCTCAGACACAGTTTACACCATCCATGCTGGGTGAGGGGGGCCTGTGCTCTGTCTTCACAAGGAATCCTTTAGGCATGTCTGTGGCAGAAGTTGTGCAGCCTTTTTACAGGGCATCAGAGCGGCCCAGGGGGCAATTGCCCCCCTGCCCCAGTCCTCCCCTGAAAATGTAGTGTCTGCTGAAAGCAACCCCTTCCCCAAGCAAGCCATACACACCCATCACCATTTCCCTGCTGTCTTTTAGCTCCATCAAAAGCCAGTTACTCAAATTGAGCATGGCCTCTGGGTATAGAGGAGGTTGCTAGCAGCTAATCCCCAGACAGGAACACTGACACATGGGGAGGCCTTTCCTCCCAAATACATTGGCTGTGTATTTGGTTCTCCTCAATACCCACCCAGAGTTTATTACCTGGGAAAGGGCAGTAATGACATCCACTTAGATAAGCTTTGACACTACAGGGCATTGGAGCTTACCCAGGGTGGACTACCATAGCAGTCAATGAAGCAATGTGATTGTTTGAGGGATGTGGACTATTAGCAGCTAGCCTCCCTAAAGTGGCAAAGTGACAATGTCTATTTTAAGCCTTCAAACCTGCAGTTGATTACAATATATATCAATTCAGGAGCTTATGTCACATTCACCAAAGGTGTGCAGATTAACATTCTTTGGCATTATGCACCAAGCTGAGGCAACAATATAGTATCTATAGATACATTTTTTTCTTTAGTTTTGTTAGAACAGGGAAATGTAAATCCACTGTTGTGCAGGGTACCTAAACTAATGTCAGTTTCTTATTAACTGGGTGACCCCCAATGGGTTTCCCTAAACAAACAGTTGCACCTTTAGTGTTCTGTCATCAGTAAGCCTTTTCACTCAGCAGCAGACTCCCACAGCAGAGAGAGAGCCCTGAGCATTAGTTAGCTCACATACAGTGCATTGTGAAAGTATTCGGCCCCCTTGAACTTTGCGACCTTTTGCCACATTTCAGGCTTCAAACATAAAGATATAAAACTGTAATTTTTGGTGAAGAATCAACAACAAGTGGGACACAATCATGAAGTGTAACAAAATTTATTGGATATTTCAAACTTTGTTAACAAATAAAAAACTGAAAAATTGGTCGTGCAAAATTATTCAGCCCCTTTACTTTCAGTGCAGCAAACTCTCTCTAGAATGTCAGTGAGGATCTCTGAATGATCCAATGTTGACCTAAATGACTAATGATGATTAATAGAATCCATCTGTGTGTAATCAAGTCTCCGTATAAATGCACCTGCACTGTGATAGTCTCAGAGGTCCGTTTAAAGCGCAGAGAGCATCATGAAGAACAAGGAACACACCAGGCAGGTCCGAGATACTGTTGTGGAGAAGTTTAAAGCCAGATTTGGATACAAAAAGATTTCCCAAGCTTTAAACATCCCAAGGAGCACTGTGCAAGCGATAATATTGAAATGGAAGGAGTATCAGACCCCTGCAAATCTACGAAGACCTGGCCATACCTCTAAACTTTCAGCTCATACAAGGAGAAGACTGATCAGAGATGCAGCCAAGAGGCCCATGATCACTCTGGATGAACTGCAGAGATCTACAGCTGAGGTGGGAGACTCTGACCATAACAACAATCAGTCATATACTGCACAAATCTGGCCTTTATGGAAGAGTGGCAAGAAGAAAGCCATTTCTTAAAGATATTCATAAAAAGTGTCGTTTAAAGTTTGCCACAAGCCACCTGGGAGACACACCAAACATGTGGAAGAAGGTGCTCTGGTCAGATGAAACCAAAATCAAACTTTTTGGCAACAATGCAAAACGTTGTGTTTGGCGTAAAAGCAACACAGCTCATCACCCTGAACACACCATCCCCACTGTCAAACATGGTGGTGGCAGCATCATGGTTTGGGCCTGCTTTTCTTCAGCAGGGACAGGGAAGATGGTTAAAATTGATGGGAAGATGGATGGAGCCAAATACAGGACCATTCTGGAAGAAAACCGGAGTCTGCAAAAGACCTGAGACTGGGACGGAGATTTGTCTTCCAACAAGACAATGATCCAAAACATAAAGCAAAATCTACAATGGAATGGTTCACAAATAAACATATCCAGGTGTTAGAATGGCCAAGTCAAAGTCCAGACCTGAATCCAATCGAGAATCTGTGGAAAGAACTGAAAACTGCTGTTCACAAACGCTCTCCATCCAACCTCACTGAGCTCGAGCTGTTTTGAAAGGAGGAATGGGCAAAAATTTCAGTCCCTCGATGTGCAAAACTGATAGAGACTTACAGCTGTAATCGCAGCAAAAGGTGGTGCTACAAAGTATTAACTTAAGGGGGCTGAATAATTTTGCACGCCCAATTTTTCAGTTTTTTATTTGCTAAAAAAGTTTGAAATATCCAATAAATTTCGTTCCATTTCATGATTGTGTCCCACTTGTTGATTCTTGACAAAAAATTACAGTTTTATATCTTTATGTTTGAAGCCTGAAATGTGGCAAAAGGTCGAAAAGTTCAAGGGGGCCGAATACTTTCACAAGGCACTGTATATAAAGGCCTGTATACAGTTGAGACTAATGATGAGGTCAGGCTACTACGTACAATATGGACCTCAAAATGGGGCTCTATGCCACCCAAAGCTCTACAAGTCCTCTGGGCTCCAGGATCAAGGACAGGACTTATCAAGATTCTGAGGAAACAAAAAGTCGTTACCCATATAAGGCATAAATATAGACATAAACCCTCACCATGTGTGGGTGACAAACCTAGGTAACGTGTAAATATTGTCCACAATTCCATAAGTCACTGCTCTACATCAAATATTCCCTCTCTAACAAAGACATCAGCATTCTGTATCAATGATTTACCTAAACTTATCCCGAGCGATTGTATGATGCATTTATGTTTTTATCCCCTAACTGCGTATGTTTAATGCATTCTATGCATTAGGATAAAAAGCCTTCTGTGTGCAGCAGCCTCCCTCAGCCCCCCTAATACTTACCTGAGCCCCATCTCACGAGTCCCTCGGCCGTCCGGGACTCTCCCTCCTGATAGGCTGAGACACAGCCGCAGAACCATTGGCTTCCATGGCTGTCAATCAAAGTCAGTTAGCCAATCAGAAGAGAGGGGGCAGGGCCAAACCGCAGTTCTGGGAGCTGTGCCTCGGCTCAGGTGCCCCCACAGCAAGCTGCTTGCTGTAGGGGCACTCAACAGGAGGGAGGCCAGGAGAGCCGAAGAGGGACCTGAGAAAAGGAGGATTCAGGCTGCCCTGAGCAAAACCAACTGCACAGAGCAGGTAAATATATACATATATATTTTTTTAAAAGACTATTAAACCTCATTCTATTCAGTTTCCCAATTGCTAGCACCTCTAGGTCAGCTTGTAGGTCAGTAATCAATAGTGTGGATGGTGAGGAGCTCCAGGGTATATGTCTGATATTTCGAAATACCTAGAAAAATACAGCATTATGTCAACTGCCTAGGGCTGACGATTAAAGCAGATAATCTTATTACAAACATTACAACAGACATTTGTGGTGCCTGTACGAATGTTTAAGACATCCACACAGCAAATGCTTGATACTATACATAGGCTGCTTAGTGTCTATGCTCAGACTACTTGAATAAACACACACTCTAGCAGATATCAAATACCCTTATCATTCTGAGGTTAAAATGACCTATTTCTTCCCAAAAAAAATACTGCTCCCAAGTTTTGTTGCATGAACTAACCCCTAGACCAGGGATCTCCAAACTATGGTCCTTCAGCTGATGCATTGTAAAACTCACATTCATGGACATGACTAAGCATGATGGGAATTGGAGTTCCTAAACAATTGGAGGGCCATAGTTTGGGCCTGAGCTTATTCAACAGTCTGGTACAGATGGTTTTTCTCTGCCTCTGTTTTATCGCTCTTCACTACTCCCTTCTTTCTCTTATTTTGTCTTCCTTATTTCCCTAATCAGTGCACTCATTTTATGATTTGACTGGCCTGCACAGAGTCCTGATCTCAACCCGGTAGAACACCTTTGGGATGAATTAGAGCGGAGACTGCAAGCCAGACCTTCTTGTTCAACATCAGTGCCTGACCTCACAAATGCGCTTCTGGAAGAATGGTCAAACATTCCCATAAACACATTCCTAAACCTTGTGGACAGCCTTCCCAGAAGAGTTGAAGCTGTTATAGCTGCAAAGGGTGGGCCAACTCAATACTGAACCCTACAAACTAAGACTGGGATACCATTATAGTTCATGTGCGTGTAAAGTCAGGCGTCCTAATACTTTTGACAATGTAGTGTGTGTATATATATATATATATTTATATATATATATATAATATATATATATATATATATATACACAAACTCTTTACAAAAAGTGCAGCGCTAAAGTAATTTGAATAATAATGTGGCAAGTGGAGAACCACAAAAAAAATATACAATATAAGCAAAATAGTGTCCAAAATACTGAATAAAGTCCCAAAACAGAAATGCAAATGAAAATGAATCCGCATGCAAGGTGTTGAGGAGAACAATCCTTTTCAGTGACACCCAGGGAAAAGTGGAGGATGGGGACACCTCTGTGCACAAGTATCACAAGCAGCTTACCAGAACTCCTTGGCTACTCAATTTAATGAGACAGCCTCTCCCAGCAAGATGTTATACCAATGTCACCAGCGGTTGTCAAGCTCCAATGCTTCATAATCACTCCATCATATAAGCATGAGTATATAAAAAGAATAAAAGCCCATAGCGTAATTCCGTAACATATAAAAACCAATTTATTAAAAGAATACTACTCACAGTGAGAAGGTAAAAAACAGGTACATAGAACAGTGCGGCGTCCCGCAATTGTCCAAAACAGCATCAAGCAATGTAAAGCAGCCGGCTCCGTAAGGGGGCGTGTGGACTTTGCATCTGGAGTCGCCAACGTTTCGTCATCAAAAGACTTCGTCTGGGCGTGACGAAGTCTTTTGATGACGAAACGTTGGCGACTCCAGATGCAAAGTCCACACGCCCCCTTACGGAGCCGGCTGCTTTACATTGCTTGATGCTGTTTTGGACAATTGCGGGACGCCGCACTGTTCTATGTACCTGTTTTTTACCTTCTCACTGTGAGTAGTATTCTTTTAATAAATTGGATTTTATATGTTACGGAATTACGCTATGGGCTTTTATTCTTTTTATATACTCATGCTTATATGATGGAGTGATTATGAAGCATTGGAGCTTGACAACCGCTGGTGACATTGGTATAACATCTTGCTGGGAGAGGCTGTCTCATTAAATTGAGTAGCCAAGGAGTTCTGGTAAGCTGCTTGTGATACTTGTGCACAGAGGTGTCCCCATCCTCCACTTTTCCCTGGGTGTCACTGAAAAGGATTGTTCTCCTCAACACCTTGCATGCGGATTCATTTTCATTTGCATTTCTGTTTTGGGACTTTATTCAGTATTTTGGACACTATTTTGCTTATATTGTATATATTTTTTGTGGTTCTCCACTTGCCACATTATTATTCAAATTACTTTAGCGCTGCACTTTTTGTAAAGATTTTGGTTATTGATCACTGTTAGTTGATTTTGGTGCTAGCTGCTCACATAATTCATATCGAATACACTGTCATTTATTTAACTTAGCGCAGGAATTTTTTTCTCTCCCCATATATACACAAACACAGCGGGTAAATTAAGTATTTGAACATGTCATAATTTTTCTAGGTAAATATATTTCTAAGAGCCCATTCGGACTAGCGCGACTTGTCAGGCGACTTGTCAGCCTGACAAGTCGCGGTTGGTCGCGGTCCATTGAGTAGTACAGGACCCATTCTAATAGGAGCGACACAAGTTGCTCCGACTTAGAAAAAGGGTCCTGTACTACTTCGGGGGGCGACCTGGGAGCGACTTGCATAGACTTCCATTATGTGAAGTCCCTGCAAGTCGTACCGAAGTCGCGGTGCACAGCGGTGCACGCAACTTCACAGGTTGCCCCCTGAAGTCGGATCGCCTCAGTGTGAACCGGCTCTAAAGGTGCTATTGACATTAAAATTTGCACCACATGTCAGTAACAACCATGCAATGGATACATACAAAGAAACCAAAACAAATAAGTTCAGAAATGAGGTTATGTGCAATAAAATGAAATGACACATGGAAAAAGTATTGAATACATGAAGAAAAGGAGGTGAAAAATTACTAAAATATTTCAGCTGGTGTCTTGGAAAACTAAGACACCAGCTGAAATCTTTTAGTAATTAGAAAGCAATCCTGCCCCTTGTCAGTGCAAATTATATCAGCTGGTTCAGTCTCAACTGATGGCCTTTAAAAAGGGGTCTCATTACAAAGGTGTCACAAAAGAAACATCTCATGATGGGTAAATGCTAAAGCCCCGTACACACGTACCGATGGTCGGCATACAAATGTTCCTCTTTTCTCCCCGGGATGTCGGTGTCTGCTGAAAAGTGCAAAGACAGCACAAGGACAGCACAAGAATTTTGTCCGCAGACTTCAGCTGACTGCAGAAGTGATGTCATGTAATGGTTAACTTTCCCTGTGTTTTTTATTTTCTGAGCATGCCCAGTCTTGCAAATCTGCGGTCTGTCGGCTGATTTCTGTACTGACAGGCAAACAATTGTCCGTTCTGGTGTCGGCATACAAAAATTTTCATGTTTGCAAGAAAGACTTTTGTCCGCGGATTGTGCGCAGACATCTGTCGGAGGCACCATACTAACACGCGTACAATCGGCAGATCCTTCGTCCACCGACGTTTGTATGCCGACGATCGGTACGTGTGTACGGGCCTTAAGAGATCTCTCAAGACCTTTGCAAGCTTATTGTTGCAAAATATACTGATGGCACTGGTTACAGAAAAATGTCTAAACTTCTGAATGTTCAAGTGAGCACTGTTGGAGCCAAAATCCTGAAGTGGAAAGAACATAATTTCATCATAAACCCGTCACGACCAGGTGCTCCTGCCAAGATTTCTGATATAGGAGTGAAAAGAATGATCAGAAGATTTGTCCAAGAGCCAAGGGCCACTTGTGGAGAGCTTCAGAAAGACCTGGAATTAGCAGGTATACTGAACAAAATTATAAATGCAACACTTGTTTTTGCCCCCATTTTTCATGAGTTGAACTCAAAGATCCAAAAAAAACGGGATTCATCTGTGAAGAGAACACCTCTCCAAAGTGCCAGACGCCATTGAATGTGAGCATTTGCCCACCCACTCAAGTCAGTTACGATGAGGAACCGCAGTCAGGTTGACGGTTTCTGACAGTTTGTGCAGAAATTCTGTGGTTATGCAAACCGATTGTTGCAGCAGCTGTCCGGGTGGCTGGTCTCTGGTGATCTTGGAGGTGAAGATGCTGGATGTGGAGGTCCTGGGCTGGTGTGGTGACACGTGGTCTGCGGTTTTGAGGCTGGTTGGATGTACTGCCAAATTCTCTGAAACGCCTTTGGAGACGGCTTATGGTAGAAAAATGAACATTCAATTCACGGGCAACAGCTCTGATGGACATTCCTGCAGCCAGCATGAGAAATGCACGCTCCCTCAAAACTTGCGACATCTATGGCATTGTGCTTTGTGATAAAACTGCACATTTTAGAGCTACCTTTTACTGTGGCCAGCCTAAGGCACACCTGTCTAACCGGCATCTTGATATGCCACACCTGTGAGGTGGATGGATTATCTCAGCAAAGGAGAAGTGCTCACTAACACAGATTTAGTCAGATTTGTGAACAATTTTTGAGAGAAATAGGCTTTTTGTGTACATAGAAAACGTCTTAGATCTTTGAGTTTAGCTCATGAAAAATGGGGGGAAAAAAAGTGTTGCATTTATAATTTTGTTCAGTGTACAATTGTTTCAAAGAAAATAATAGGTAATGCACTCAACTGCCATGGCCTGTATGCACGCTCACCATGCAAGACTCCATTGCTGAAGAAAAAGCATGTCGAAGGATGTCATTTAAAGTTTGCTGCACAACATTTAGACAAGCCTGTGAAATACTGGGAGGATATAGCCTGGTCAGATGAGGCCAAAATTGAACTCTTTGGATGCCATAATACACACCACGTTTGGAGGACAAATGGCACTGCACATCACCCTAAAAACACCATACCAACAGTGAAGTTTGAAGGTGGAAACATCATGGTGTGGGGCTGTTTTTCAGCATACAGTACTGGCAAACTTCATATTATTGAAGGAAAGATGAATGGAAAAATGCTCCAAGACATTCTTGATAAAAATCTGCTGCCATCTACCAGGATGATGAAGATGAAAAAAGGGTGGGAATTTCAGCAAAACAATGATCCCAAAACACAAAGCCAAGGGAAATTCTCAATCGGTTTCAAACAAAGAAAATAAAGCAGCTTGAATGGCTTAGCCAATCACCTGACGGAAGACGCCCTGATTGGATGGCGAAACGCGTCTAGCGATTGGCTGAGCGTACCCTGACGTCATTTCCGGCCGGTGAAGCGCACGCTGCGGGAGTAGCGTACCACCGAGCCGTGCTCTATCTGCCTCGATATTTTTTTAGTTTATAAGTAAGTTTCTTCAGTAATAAATCATTTTATTTATACATACTTCACCATGGATGGCTTTTTATTATTCCTCACGAGGGAACTTGGAATTTAAGAAGAACCACCTCCAAGGATCTCTCTCATCAAAGTGTATATCCTAGGCTGGTGCCGAAAGAAGCTGTGACTACACTACAGGATTTACATGTAATGCCAGTATACCAAACGGTTTGTGGTAAGTAGAAAACCACAGGGGGAGCACCCCACGTGTTTATTTAAGTGAAGCACAGAAGCACCTTTTTCTGCACTGGATGGACACTTTATTGATTTTGATATATGACTTTATGGACAATTTTATTTATTTAATTTAATTTATGCATTCACTGAACAGGCTGTTGTTTTTATTGCAATATTTGCACATTGGTATATTTTGCACAATTTCGGCTTACTTTGCACTATTTCAGCTTATTATTGCAACAGGTTGCACATTGATATTAGTTGCACAATTTAGCGTATTATTGAGAGCAGCGCTGCGACACTTTGTTCTAATCACTTTAAAGGCACTAGCACTTTAATTTGCAGCAAGCAGCTACTGATTGCACATTTATTTAAATTAATTTAAGTATTTAATTAATAATTTATATATGCACATTACTTACCATAAGCGCGAGGTTAAACCTTTACATACTCGTGAGGAACTGCTATAATTTATGGACATTCTGGGTCAAAATACCTATGACTTAAAATTCACTATGTCATGTGGTCAAACTGCGATCACTTTTCAAGATTTTTGTAAACCGGGAAGGCTCCCTGGGATCCTCCCTATATAGGAAGCCGTCTGCAGGAAACACTATCTTGCACGCCTCCAGTTCTCATCCTAAACTATTAGTAAATAGTATCCCCTACAGTTAGCATCTCCGAATCAGGAGAAACTGAGGATTTTCACACTGAAGTGAAGAACAATCTCTATACACGTCTACGCCAAAGAGGTGTAGGCTGGGGAACAGGTAGCAGGTGCAAAGCTCCCTGGGATAAGCAGTCTTTCAGGCACAGATACCAAATCCAGTGTGGTAGTGACAAACAGTGCAGTGTTTATTGGTGCTATATACAAGTTTATATACAGGTGCTGTACAGTGCTTTAAGGAAAACAAGCAGGAATAATATTAATAAACAAAAGCCTAGCCGTGTCCCGGCGCTTACTACACACAATGCAGTCCCTCACTAACACAGACTGAGCAAGCCTACAGCTTGTCAGTTTCCAAAAACACAAACTGGTAGTTTTACTAACCTTCAGCTCTCATAGACAAACAGTGTCTGTTTTCCCAGGCTGAGAGAGCCCTGGCTGTCTGTCTCAGGTGAGTTTAAATTGGCCTGGGGAAGAGGACCAAGACCTGAACTGGATCATGGATCAGAGATCCCTAAAGGTATACGAGAGATGCCTGGGAGATATATAAACCCCGAACTGGACTTTTCCTGGCTCTCTCTGTGACGCTCTGCTACAGAGGCTATGGCCATAGTAGTTTGAAAAAGCATACCATAGAGGTAATATACAAAACCATAACTCATTGATCTTCAAGCCCAGAAATAAAACTGAACCACAGTCAGTTAAAATTATCACGAGTATTATTAACAAATATTGGCCACTCATACATGTTTTTCTGTTCAAAATCCAACATACCCTTTGCAACAGGCACTTTTGCTTGCAGAACATGTATTTACTGCCCACACATACTAAATAGTTTATGAAGTCATCCTCCCTAATAACCAAATAACCATAGAATCACATGTCAAACACCGGGTACAGTCTATTTAATGAAATGCCTTTGCATTTTTTTCTACATCGGCAAAACGAAACAACCATTTTTCAAAAGAATTAAAGACCATGTATCTCCAATTAAAAAACAAGTTAACGGAAACACCAATAAGCCGCCGTGTAGGGCTTTACCATAATTTAGACCTCAAAATGATCAAATTGATGGCATTAGAACACCCCCCCCCCCCCGCGTTCCTGGAGATGGGATGGATCAAACACTACTACAATTGGAAACTCGCTGGATTCATTCCCTCAGGGACAAAGTATTTCCTCGCCTAAATAAGACCTTGAGTTTCAAGCCCTTCCTTTAATGGTCCCATCACCTCCCTTGCAGTAATTTGCCCCACAGATACAAAGAGTTATAACATAGAAGATAGTATAATGGAAAAAGATAAATCTTGTAATCAGTAGGTCAAATAAAACAATAAAAAGACTTACTAGTCAGGTGTGAAATACTAATTATAGGATAATTTGTAAGGGTTAAAACATTCATTTAATGTCACTTTTTTCCTTCTTTATACAAGATAATTGAAATGTATTTTGTTGTACATTGTAAAGTCTTGATGTAATTTTTTCATACAATGACCCCTTTAAAATCAAGTCTGATTAAATCACAAGGGTGATTAAAATGACCGTATGGATGCCCAGGGCGCTTACAATGAGGATTTCGTTTCTCCTAGTCATCCCAATCAGCATGGGCTGTGGCTGATTCTGTCTATAATGGTGTCTATGCAACCTCCCCGGGAGCCCCTTCTTCATTTTGTTTTTTGCCCTCTGTCTTTTGGTTGCAGAATATTGTGTTACACATTCTGGCTGTTTTTTTTGAAGCATAGTCTCTGAGTAATGTGAACGAGATTGTAATTTGATTCCCCCACCGCTAGATCGCACCTGTCCCTAGGTTATAGACTGGTCTAACACTAGGACCCTTAGGATATATGAGGACGGCTGAAATTATATCTCGCGCATGCGCACTATGATTTATGCGTCTGCACTTGGCTGATGACGTCACCCGCCGGCCGCGTGGTTAATATATAAAGCCAGCACCGCCGGCCATTATGCTGCAGGAGCCACATGGATCTACATACAATTCCCAACAGGATATGGTGACAAGCCTAGGAAACTAATAATTCCCAATAGTTTTATTGTTAATATAGTTCTCTCTCTAGAATTAACATTTTACCCTGTGACAAGGGGAAGGCAGACTGCCTTGTCTAGTTTATGAAGTATTAGGGATTAAGGCATGTGTTGATTATATTGCAGGACTTGCTTTGCAAGGAATACTAGGTAATTAGCCTACAGCAGGAGTGTCTAACTCCATTTTATTGGAGGGGGGGGAGAGGGGAGCACATCAACATTATGGTGGCCCTTAAGGGGCCGTAGTAATAACTTATGACCTAAAAAAGTACAGCCAAACGAGCATTGGCTTTACTATTGCTGATCACATGAGTGCAGTACATTCTGCACTCTTGTGCCCTGTTTTCAGCAGACAGCGGGCTGAAGCCCGTGACAATGAAGTCGGGATTAGCCCACATGCCTGGAGCGGCACCCGGCTCAGCCTCTCAGAGAGCCTGAGCCGGCTATTTCTGCCCCCTCCACATCCCAGCGCTCCAGTAAGCACAAGGGGCAGAGCCGGGATCTGCTGAGTGACAGTCACCAGCTCTCTGCTCAGGAAACCCTGAGAACTGAGCAATCTGTGGTGTTTGATCGATCGGTTCTCAGTGTTAGAGCCGGCGGGGGATAGATGCAACATTGGACCGATGCTGCATCCACCTAGGTAAGTATGATTCTCAAAAGAAACAAAAAAAATCCATACATCTCTTTTAAGATCTGAAGGGCAGATGCAGACCAGCACAGATCCCACTCACACTCCTGTTCCAGATAGGGCAAGTCTAATAGGAAGGTGCTGGTATCATCCACAAGAAACTTTGAGACTGCTCAGATAGAACATGGCTCTGCCACGGCTTCTCTCTAAGCAGTCTCCAATACATGGAGAAGTGCAGGATCTGGTGGAGAAGTTCTGTCCTCCTCTCTGCTCCCGACTGCGAAGACAAGGTGAGGGTGGAAACAAGCAAGCTGCAGCTGCAGGAGAGAAACGAGAGCCACATGAAATGGCCTGACGAGCTAGATTTGGCCCACGGGCCTTGTGTTTAACATACGTGGCCTACAGCATACCAAGTCCATACCACCTGTGAGGATTGCTCGCCCCTGTGGCATTTAATTGCAATACACTTAGTAAGTTGTGACCTCAATTCCCAAAGTGCTGTCTTAGTTGTGTATCTGAGATGCATAAGGGACTAGTTTAAATGGACTTTATTATTATCTATCTTTTACTTATTTAGCAGGGTCTCCCTATATATGCCGTCATCTTCTACCCTATTTGGTTGGATGGACTATCTAGTCAATTTGTTCAAGTAGCATAATAATCTAAATGGGGTGAGCATGTGAATATGGCATCATTGAAGAGAATGGCATTTGTACTGTAGTTAAGTTTATGTCTGTGTTTTTCTTTCTGTATATATTATATTTACACTGTATGTTTATTTAATAGAACATTATGCAGGAAAAGTATCCCCTGAAGAAGCCCAATGGGCGAAACATGTCATTTGCCACCAAAGTATAACTGTACAAAGCAAGACCGATACAAAACCAATACAAAATAAACCCTAAGTTCAAATATAATTTTTATTGGTGTTAAATACATGATATTAATGATGTTGAAATAAATAATGAACTTTTAATATAATTCAGTGTCTGATGTAAAGCACCAAAAAAATCTCAATGCCCATTTTTCTAGTCTGTTTCATATACTATATATATATATATATATATATATATATATATATATATATATATATATATATGGCCACATAAAATAGCCTGGTGGACTGCATTCGTTTGACACATGTGCTGTAGAGGTTTCACAGGCAGTCCAACTGCTCCAGGATGGCACATCAATAAGTGCCATCACCAGAAGGTTTGCTGTGTCTCCCAGCACAATTTCAAGAGCATGGAGGAGATTCCAGGAGTCCTACAAAGTGACCTCTAGCAGGCCACTGGTGTAAATGTCTCTGACCAAACAATCAGAAACAGACTTCATTAGGGTGGCCTGAGAGCCCGACGTCCTTTAGTAGGCCCTGTGCTCACTGCCCGGTACCGTGCAGCTCGTTTGGCATTTGCCATTGAACACCAGAATTAGCAGGTCTGCCACTGGTGCCTTGTGCTTTTCACAGATGAGAGGAGGTTTACCCTAAACACACGTGACACGTGAAAAGGTTCTGAAAAAGCCGTGGAGAATGTTATGCTGCCTGTAACATCGTTCAGCATGACTGGTTTGGTAGTTAGTCAGTGATGGTCTGGGGAGGCATATCCATGGAAGGACACACAGACCTCTACAGGCTAGACAATGGCACCCTGACTGCCATTAGGTATCGGGATGAAAAACTTGGACCCATTGTCAGACCCTACGCTGGTGCATTGGGTCCTGGGTTCCTCCTGGTGCATGACAATGCCCGGCCTCATGTGGCGATAGTATGCAGCCATTCCTGGAGGATGAAGAAATTGATACCAATGAATGGCCCCCTCGCTCTCCTGACCTAAATCCAACAGAACACCTCTGGGACATGTGCTTTGTTCAATCCGATGCCACCAGGTTGCACCTCAGTCTGTTCAGGAGCTCAGTGATGCCCTGGTCCAGATCTGGGAGGAAATACCCCAGGACACCATCCGTCATCTCATTAGGAGCATGCCCCAACCTTGTCAGGCATGCATACAAGCATGTTTGGCCCATACAAACTACCGAGTACCATTTTAAGTTGCTGCAATGAAATTTCAGCAAAATGGACTACTGCATAATTTTTTCACCAATTTTCAGGGTGCCTTTGAATTCAGCCCCCTGTAATTGATCATTTTCATTTCCATCAAACCATGTGGCATCCTTTCCTTCCTAACACATTACCCAGTCCATATCAGTATAGATATCTAGCACGATATTTTTCCCCATTAAGATCGGATGGGTTTTCAAAGTGTTCCTTTAATTTTTTTGAGCGGTGTATATAGTTGTCTTTAACCACTTGCCGTCTGCTCACTAGAGCTCTACTGCGGCAAAGTGGTTCGTTATCGTCTGGCGACGTAGACCTACATCGCCAGACACTTCCCTTTCTTGGCGGCGCGCGCACGCCGCCGGAGGCTCGCTCCCGCTGTATTCAGTCACAGCGGGAGTCGGGCCAGGGGAGGAGCAGCGGCGATCGCCGCTGCTCTTCCCCGATCGTCGGGGAATCGAGTGTGGAGATCCGCCCGCTTGTGTAAACACAAGCGGGCGGATCTCCTAAGTGACAGGCAGGGTCAGATTGCAGGGTTCAGCATAGCTGAACATGCGATCTGTCCCTGTGTCACTCAGTCACCCCACACACGTTAGTAAGCACCAGGCATACATTAACCCCTCCCTCTCCAATAAAATTAACCCCTTCCCTGCCAGTGTCATTTGTACAGTAACAGTGCATATATATAGCACTGATTACTACAGTAATGTCACTGGTACCCCCAAAAGTGTCAAAAATGTCAGTCAAGGGTCCGATCTGGCTGCCGCAATGTCGCAGTCCCGCAAAAAAAATCGCAGATCGCCGCCATTACTCGTTAAAAAAAAAACCACCAAAAATGACAGAAATCTTTCCCTTAGTTAGTAAACGCAATAACTTTTGCGCAAACCAATGAAAATACGCTTATTGTGATTTTTTTTACCAAACATGGGTAGCAGAAAACAAATTGGCCAAAAATGTAAAAAAATTTTGATTTTTACATTTTTTGGGGGGGAATTTCATATAAAAAAAATGTGAAAAATATTGTTATTTTTTCAAAATTTACTCTGTTTACTCTGTTTTGTTTATAGCGCAAAAAGTAAAAGTCGCACAGGTGATCAAATACCACCAAAAGAAAGCTCTGTTTGTGGGAAAAAAAGGACGTACATTTCGTTTAGGTACGGTGTTGCACGACCGCGCAATTGTCAGTTAAAGTTGAACAGTGCCAAATCGCAAAAAAGTGGCCCAGACGTAAGACAGCAAAATCCTCCGGTGGTAAAGTGGTTAAGAACAAAGGGACTCAGTGGTAGCTGAACTATTCCTGGATCCCTATCCATCTCAAGCACTGACAGCTGCAAAACAATGAGACGAGGAGGGTAGCCCTAAATTTCTTTTGTCATGTTTATGACTGTTAGAGACACATAGACTCCATGGACTGTTTTTGTTTCTTCACAGAAGGTTATTGAGGTTCCGTAATTTCACAGAGGGCATGTTATATGGCCAGCTATCTGGACAGAGTCCTTAACGTTTACTGATCTTCCAATTCTCATCAAATATAACAATACAGAATTCCCATGAAACTGGTTTTTAAAAGGAGAAGTCTCAGACCTCTCAATAATAAAGTGCTAGAAAGAATTCTTTCTAGCACTTTATTATTGATAGGTAGCGCCTTTATCAACCTTCTTGTATTTTATTTCACCTTTAACCCCTAGGAGTTTGGTTGTTGGCAGCTTACACCTCTACATAAACCCATTTTACATATATTGTCCACAAACTCCATAGCGCTGGTCACTTTTGTCCCATTAAAGTCTCAGACCTCATTCACACATCTAGAAGTAGAATAAGTGCGTCCATAGGAGGACATCTGTTCCTAATCGCAGGTAACCACTGGATGTGCGCATACATGCAATAACCTGGTATCCCAGCTGCAGGTAAACTTGCCACACCGTGGTCGCTTAGGACTTGTGAATGAGGACTTATTATTGACCCACTTGAGTCAAGTATTACATTAATTTATATTGTTGCAGTGGGAGAAATGCACAGTAGCAGTCTGTGAACAATGCCTAGTAGCAGTTGGGCAGCTGAAGAAGAAACCTGGTGAAGGCACAATCATAGGTCTGCACTACTATCCTATTTTATTTCCAGGGAAGCAATTGTTAGCCAGTCTTTAAAAAAGTATTTTTATCCTTCAACAGTTTTTGAAAGCTGCCAGTTAAAAAAAAAATCTCCTTTTTAAATTCCATCAAGAATACAAGTCCCTCAAGCAGTGTGAGTCTTGTGTATAAATGTCTTCTATAAATACAGAAGAAGCCCCCTGAGACATACACGAGTCTACTTACAAGAACAAAGCACATCTTGTGCCAAAGAATGACACCAACGCACAAAACGTCTGTTATGTGTTAAAATGTAGCAAAAGCCTGACGGCGTGTCATTCGTGACCTAGGGACAGTCGCCTGAAATCTGTATCTACATGGCATTTGTTTTAATGGTCAAATCTACATCCGTCTCAACATTGTATTCTGAATTACGTTTTATATACAATATATATTACATAGTTTGTGAGGCTGAAAAAAGACATCAGTCCATCCAGTTCAACCTATGATGTGTGTGTGTGTTTGCTGTTAACCGTACATTGTATACCCCTGTATGTTGTGGTCTTTAAGGTGCCCATCTAATAGTTTTTTAAAACTATCGATGCTCCCTGCTGATACGACGGAAGAGAATTCCACATCCTTACTGCTATTACAGTGAAGAACCCCTTACGTATTTTAAGGTTAAACCGCCTTTCCTCTAGTATTACAAGAATTATAACAGAACTAGACATTAAGCCCATTAAATTAACGGGCGCTAGAACAAAGCGGCTCTCGCGTGCGAGCGCTCACCCGCCGCGTGCCCGCGCACACCCGCCGCTTCAACATTTTCGCCCGGCCGCCCGAAGTCTCTGCGCTCCAAGTCCCAACGGCTGTCCGTGGGGCACATGCGCAGTAGCGCAATCCCACGGACACAGGGACTGGACGCAGAGACACTTGTACTTTATATAGTAAGATAAGGAAAACTACAGTGTCTTAAAAAAGTATTCATACCCCCTTGACATTTTCCACATTTTATCATGTTACAACCAAGAACGTAAATTTATTTTATTGGGGTTTTATGTGATAGACCAAGACAAATTGGAACGTAATTGTGAAGTGGAAGAAAAAAGATAAATGGTTTTTTAAATATTTCACAAATAAATATCTTAAAAGTGTGGCGTGCATTTGTATTCAGCCCCCTTTACCCTGATACCCCTAACTAAAATCTAGTAGAACCAATTTCCTTCAGAAGTCACCTCATTATTAAAAAGAGTTCACCTGTGTGTAATTTAATCTCAGTATAAATACAGCTGTTCAGTGAAGCCCTCAGAGGTTTGTTAGAGAACCTTAGTGAACAAACTACATCATGACATGCAAGGAACACACCAGACAGGTCAGGGGTAAAGTTGTGGATAAGTTTAAAGCAGGGTTAGGTTATAAAATAATATCCTTGGGGCGTGTCCTGGCTGCCGAGCAGTATGGCTGCAAAACCCTGCACTGCTTCACTTCCCAGGGAGATTTTAGCGGCTCACAGCAATACAGCCAACCGATTCTCACCCCCACAGAGAGGGGAAGTTCACCGGTCACCAGCACGACATGACCCACAGGAGTTCTCAGACACCGGGTCCCAGACGGTTCATGGATCTCTTTATGAAGCTGCCGCATGCTGCATCCTAAGATGGTGCCGAGGAGCACAGCCGTTCCCCTCCACAGCTGCCTTCCTCACAGGCCTCCTCCTCAGATCCTGTCTCGGACATGGAGGAATTCTCTAAGGACACCTCCACATCCCCATCTGACAGAGGTATGAGGGCTGCCGCCTCGCCAGATTCCTCTTCCTTTAAATTTACATCAGCAAAGAAGCAGTATTGGGCTTCCCTGCCTGAGCAACCTAATGAGCAGGACGACAGCTGTGCTGACTCTTCCTCTGCTTTCCCTGCTACTGATGCCCCAGCTACTGAAGCTACACTCAAATCTATGCTGTTATCTCTTCAGACTGGGCTTTAAAGAGAACTCAGGGCCTCAATTACCACTTAGCCACCAGAATAGATACTCTGGAGGATAACTCTAAATATGTGGAACACCAATTGTCTGATAAGATAGCAGTCCACAGTGAAGTGGTAGCTACCCAAGAAGTGTAGGCTGAAATGATCTGTAATTACAGCTAAAGGTGGTGGACCTAGAAGACAGGCCCCGCCGCAATAACATCAAATTTAGAGGGATCCATGAAGTGGTCAAACCACAGGAGCTCATTCCTTACTTGAAATAGCTCTTTCTTAAGTTGATGCCTGACCTCTCACCCAGGGAACTACTCATTGATCGTGCACACAGGCTCCCAAAACCAGGGCATCTCCCGGACACAGTCCCTAGAGACGTCCTAGCGCGGGTCCACTATTACCACATCAAAGAACAGCTTCTGAGGGCTGCAAAGAATACTCACACTCTGCCTCCCCCTTACACAGGAGTATTACTATTCCAAGATCTATCTGGAGCTACTGCCCAGAGGAGGAAGGAATTTGCGCCTGTAACTAAGGTCCTCCAAGGTAACAAATTGGTATACAAATGGGGCTTCCCAGCCAAGTTGATAGTTACACATCATGACCAACAGGTGACCATCACCTCCCCGAAAGAGGGCTATAAACAGCTCCACAATTGGGGTCTCGTCTTCACTCCTCCTCCGAATCTAGCCCGTGATAATGCTCCAAGTAAATCGGCGCCACCAGGAGTGACAAAAGATCGAAGAAATCAGAGCTCCTCTTCCACCTAAATCTGATCTCTGAAAGTGTCTGACGGGCTCTTCATCTCAGAAATATAGTTCCCACTTTAACTCCTTAGAAGCCAAGCCAACCACTTCATAACCTCCACCTCCAGTTAAGAAGTGTGCTAAGCACACAAATTGTTGCTTTAAAGCTGTTCATTGCATTATAGATTCACGGTTTCACTTATGGTTTGTTTTTTCTGTAACTTATATCTGTGACCCTGTAC
Organism: Pelophylax lessonae; assembly: GCF_965119305.1. Taxonomy (NCBI): domain Eukaryota; kingdom Metazoa; phylum Chordata; class Amphibia; order Anura; family Ranidae; genus Pelophylax; species Pelophylax lessonae. Next base: position 234,753,401 of record NC_138776.1, read on the forward strand.
GGAAAAGTATTGTTGTACATTTCTCTCTTCTTTACTCCCAGGTATTAGACAGTGCAATCCTCTACAGACTCTCTCTGAGCCTTAAAGTGTCAACTACATTTGATTAATATGAAGCTTAATTTGACCACCATTAATGAAAAGGGCCTGAATAGCTCCTTTAAACACTCCAGGCTCTGGAGGGAAGCAATTTCCCAGAAAACGGACATACTATGCATCCAAGAAACACATTTTGCAAACACTAAAGCCCCCACATGCCACCACAAACTGTTCCCACGTCAATTCTTCGCAAATGCACCTAATAATACCAAAGGCGTCATGATTTCTGTCCGCTCCTCGGTAGCATTCCAACTACATCACACAGAAATTGACCCAATGGACAGATACCTAATCCTTTTGGCCACCTTTAATAACGCCCCCTTAGTAATAGCCAATGTCTATGCCCCTAATACAAAACCCAGGCAATTCTTCAAATCAATTATGTCTAAACTTCAACCCTTCCCAAAAGAACAAATCATTCTGTGTGGGGACTTTAACGACATTCCCGACATATCTTTGGATTCCGCTAGCCCTCTTAGGAAACGCTCCACTGCTTTGTCTTCCTTGATTCACTCTGAGGACTTTTATGACCCCTGGTGATGCTTGCATGGCTCAGAGAGGGACTACACATTTTTCTCAGCAGCCCAAAAGTCCTATTCCAGGATTGACCTTTTCCTGGTACGTAAGGTTACCCTCCACAGGCGACCATAGGATTTATCACTTGGACGGATCACACTTGATTATGGCCCAAGAAGCAACCGCAGCTCACTTTGGCGTATGAACACAGCCATTCTTTCCAACCCAGATTACCAGGAACGGGTCAAACAGGAAATAAAGACATACTTCTCCCTTAACTCTGGCTCAGGCACTGATGATTCACTCCTCTGGAATGCACACAAAGCCTATGTAAGGGGTCTTCTTAATAAGCTGGGTGCCCAGGAGAAGCGGAAAAGATCGGAGCGTATAAATTCTTTCCTAGAACAAATTAGACAACTAGAACAATCTAACAAACAAAAGCCAAAGGAAGCGTGCACAAGCTCCTTAGGTAAACTAAGAGAGGAACTCCGCACCTACCTACACTCTATGTTTGACCACCACATGAAAAAACTCCAGCACACCTGGTATATGCAGGGTAACAAACCCAGAGCACATTTAGCAAGGCAAGTCAAACGCAAAGCAGCTTTGGCCAGAATCCCCTTTATGTACAATACCCAGGGCCATAGAGTATGCAACCCTAAGGACATTGCAGAATGTTTTAGGGAGTTCTATTCCAAGCTATACAACCTTAACATATCTAGCACTGAACTCTCTTCTGATTTAGCCCAGATAAACAGTTTTCTAGAACCATTACGCCTGCCCTCCCTTACAACCACTCAATGAGTGGAGGCTGTGAGCCTTAAACTAACCCTTCTCTAAAAATTAGATTACAAATGTGATCCGGGACCTCCCACTTCATAAAGCACCTGGGCCAGATGGCTTCAGTAACGAGTACTACAAAACCTTCTCCGCACTCCTCAGCCCCCATCTCTGTAAAGCATATTCCCAATTAGCTCGGTCAAGCCATATCCCCAAATAATCCCTCGAAGGGGTAATCTTAAAGCAGGCAAATCGCACACAGACACAGCCAACTACATGCCCATATGATTACTTAATACTGACATCAAAACCTACGCTAAAATACTCGCTACCCGCCTCACCTTACACATTCAACACTTGGTCCACCCTGACCAGGTAGGATTTGTTCCCCAAAGACAAGCTTCGGGTGGCACCAGGAGATTTAATATTCTTATACAATGGGTGGAACATCACCGAACGCCTTCTCTGTTTCTGTCTCTAGACGCAGAGAAGACGTTCGATAGAGTACATTGGCTCTACCTCAGCAGTTCTGCAAAATTTTGGCTTACAAGGTACCTTTGCTACAGCTATTTGAGCTTATATTCTTCCCCCTCAGCTACAGTCCTATCAGGTGGCATTATTTCCTCACCTTTTAACTTCACTAATGGCACCAGACAGGGGTGCCCGCTCTCGCCACTAATTTTTGCATTAGTGATGGAACCACTAGTGGAAGCAATTAGGTCACACCCCCTTATAGATGGTATCCAAACTGCTCACACCTCCCAATAGACAGGCTTGTATGCGGACAATGTGATAATCGCCCTTACCAATCCTGCCCAATCCCTGCCGGCCCTCACGGACCTTCTCACCCAATTTGGGCAAATCTTTCTCTATAAAGGTAATTTCTTAAAATCCTCCATGCTAGGAGTCAGCTTAACTGCCCACCTGAAACAACAAAAAACTGATTTGTCTTGCTTCACTTGGGCCCCAGCTTCCTCTCTAACATACTTGGGTATCCATTAACTCCCTCTGCAAACTTGGTTAGAATTAATTTGGATAGGGTGTCTAAAAAATTACAGGATATATTCCAGCACCTGCGTTCCATAAAAGCATCTTGGGCTGGCAGAATTTCTTTGGTCAAAATGTTCCTCATGCCCCATATCATTTACCTATTTCTTTCCATTGCCTCCACATTCCTGCAAGACCAACTTTCTAGCTTCCAATGAATACTCAACTCATTCATTTGGGATGGGAAACACCCAAGAGTCCATCGCTCAATACCACACGCCCCTAGGAAGGTGACGTGTCTAGGCGCTCCAGAGGTCAAACAATACTACAAAGCAATCGTGCTAGATCAACTTAAAAGATGGTGGGTCCCCTCTAAACAACACCTATGGCTAAAAATTGTAGAAGCTGCGATTGGCTACTCCCCCAAGCATCTTCTATCAGCCCTCTGGCTTCAACATAAGCCGCCAAAATCATATCTTGGCACAATTAACGCGGCCAAAAAAGTCTGGACTTCAGTGAGGGACACGTCCTATGGGATACCTAAATCTATCCTTGCATCGCTTCCTTTAGAAGCTCTCAATCTACTATGCAGCGACCTGGGTATTAACTCATGGGATGAAGCAGGCCTAAAAACCATGGGAAATATATTTGAGGATGGGAATCTCTGCTCTTTCTACATGCTACAAAGCAAAGCCAACATCAGTCGCAGGGATTTCTACAAATGTATGGGTTGAGACAGATAGACTTGTGTCTTTTTTCAACCTGACTAACTATGTAACTATGTAAAAATGTACGCATTAGACATGCCCTGAAATCCTCTTAATGGTCGATCTCTACCCTTCCACAATATCTCCTCCAAATCTTCGAACATCCATCCCGTTCTTCTAAAGGGATCTCCAACATTTACAAGACACTTACTAACTCCAAACCTTATTCATAAAAAACTCTCAAACATGGAACAATGGGAACGCAACCTTCCCATCACAGCGGAATTTCAGGATTGGCATAAAGCAACAATCTCCTAAAATTCTACAGATGCCTTTCACATTGGGAATCAAGCCTAAAAATTTTACATTTTTGGTATTATACTCCAGAGAATTTGGCCCGATTATATCCTGCGCTGTCCAACCTATGCTGGAAAAAATGTAATCTCCCGGGATCTTTGGCTTACATATGGTGGTTCTGCCCAGTTCTGTCCTCATTCTGGAAAGATGTAAATGCACTAGTTACCTCCATCTCTGAATCAAACACTGTAATTACCCCACAACTGGCTTTGCTGGGAGTGGGGCTAAAGGATTGGTAAGCACAGTACCACACCATAATCACCCACATCCTCATAGCCGCACGGCTTGCTATTGCTCGCAATTGGAAAAACAATCAGGCCCCCACTCCACGGCTACTCATAGCCATACTTAATCAACACATGCATATGGAATATATACATGCAAAAGCCCATCTTACTGTACCGAAATTCCTGACTTAGGGGACCTCCTGCATAAGAGACCTAAGATGTACACTTAACGCCCCATAATTTCAATAATACACCAATACTCCCCAAAATAGCACGCCACACTCTCAGCAAAGTCAGATAGAATTGTTCTGATATGTATATACAGTTCTATGGTGTGCTACGCCATGGGGCAACCCTGATATGATATGGTGGTTAATATAATACAAAATCATATTTGCCTGTCTTACCGGAATATTGCTCTCTACACTGCTTACTCCAATATCAATGTTATTGTATAACCTGTACTATACTCTTTGTAAAGATATAACATTGCTTAACTCAATAAAGAAAAAATTGAAAGTAAAAAAAAATATATCCCAAGCTTTGAACATCTCACGGAGCATTGTTCAATCCTTCATCCAAAAATAGAAAGAGTATGGCACAACTGCAAACCAACCAAAACATGGCCGTCCACCTAAACTGACAGACCGGGCAATGAGAGCATTAATCGAAGAAGCCAAGAGGCCCATGATAACTCTGGAGGAGCTGCAGAGGTCCACAGTTCAGGTGCAAGAATCTGTCCACAGGACAACTATTAGTCGTGCTCTTCACAAATCTGGCCTTTAAAGAAAAAGGTGGGGGACACAGCAAACATGTGGAAGAAGGTGCTGTGGTCAGATGAGACAACAGATGAGATAACACTGCACATCACCCTGAGCACACCATCCCCACCGTGAAACATGGTGGTGCCAGCATCATGTTGTGGGGATGCTTTTCTTCAGCAGGGACCGGGAGCTGGTCAGTGTTGATAGGAAGATGGATGGAGCCAAATACAGGGCAAACTTAGAAGAAAACCTGTTAGTGTCTGCAAAAGACTTGAGACTGGGGCAGAGGTTCACCTTCCAGCAGGGCAACAACCCTAAACATACAGCCAGAGCTACAATGGAATGGTTTAGATCAAAGCATTTTCATGTGTTAGAATGGCCCAGTCAAAGTCCAGACCTAAATCCAATTGACAATCTGTGGCAAGACTTGAAATTTGCTTTTCACAGATGCTCTCCATCCAATCTGACAGAGCTTGAGCTATTTTGCAAAGAAGAATGGGCAAAAATTTTACTCTCTAGATGTGCGAAGCTGGAAGAGAAATCCCCAAAAAGACTTGCAGCTGTAATTGCAGCGAAAGGTGGTTCTACAAAGTATTGACTCTGGGGGGGTGAATACAAATGCACCCCACACTTTTCACATATTTATTTGTAAAAAAATTGGAAAACCATTTATCATTTTCCTTTCACTTCACAATTATGTGCCACTTTGTGTTGGTCTATCACATAAAATCCCAATAAACGAAGTTTTTGGTTGTAACATGATACAATGTGGAAAATTTCAAGGGGTGTGAATACTTTTTCAAGGCACTGTATACTTTAGAAATGAGAAAATAAAATGAACAATATATACCAATGCTATGCTATGCATGCAAATTGGTATTTTAATGATATAAAAAATTACTTTTCCATTTGATATGTGTAACGCTGCCAGAAAAAATCCAAATGCTGCTTCCTGGCAACTAACAAATTTGCTTTCTTGCTTGTAGCAAAATCTTTTTTTTTAATTTTCAAAAAGCGTAGTAGGAAGTTAAAATGCAAAAGTAATTTTAGTATTAAGAAGTTACAAAAAGGCATATGTGGCAGTTATATAATTTGCAGAATTTGTTTTAGCAAGTGTAAAGCTTCCATTCCAAACACCAGAAAATTTTCCAGAAAATAGCCACAAGGTGGTGCTGTTCTACATCCAGAAAAGCTTCCAAGTATTATTTTACAGATGCTCCGATAGCAGACCAATGCGGGTCAGTAAACTACGACCCATGAGCCACATGCAGCCCACTAGGAGAACTTAGCCAGGCTGCAGGTAGGGTCAGTGACAGATCCTCAGACTCAAAGTGCACAGACTGAATATTAAAATAAAGCTGCATACCATGTTTCCAGCAGCTTTAAATAGTTAATTCGGGCCAAAATGGCCCATATGATCTATTTAAAGTGACAGGAAACATGGAAATAAGTTTTAAAGTGGAACTAAACCCTCCTATCCTTTTCAGCCAAGGAAGCTGCCATCTTGGCCTCTGCTTGATCTGCAGTTGCCATGGTGTTGCACATGTGATCAGTTATGACACCAGACATTTGATGGGTTGGGAGTTCAATTAAGAGTGAAAGCCTTGAATGTTTTGGAAATTCTTTTGAAAATAATTTTCAGGACATTTGTTTGCTTTTACAGTTGTTATTGGGTTCAACTCAATATACGAACAAAAGACATTCGTACATAGTACATAGTTAGGGAGTTTGAAAAAAACACCATCCAATCCAGTTCATCCTATGATGTGTGTGTGTGTATGAGCAGTTAACAGTACATTGTATACCCCTGTATGTTGTGGTCGTTAAGGGTAATAGTTTTTTGAAACTATCAATGCTTCCTGCTGATACCACTGCTTGTGGAAGAGAACTCCACATCCTTACTGCTCTGACGGTAAAGAACCCCTTACGCAGTTTAACCACTTAAGCCCCGGAAGATTTTACCCCCATTCCGACCAGGGGGTATTTTGCGATTCGGCACTGCGTGACTTTAACGGACAATTGCGCGGTCGTGCGACGCTGTACCTAACCGAATTTGGCGTCCTTTTTTTCCCACAAACAGAGCTTTCTTTTGGTGGTATTTGATCACCTGTGCGATTTTTTTGATCACGCGCTATAAACAAAAAAAGAGCGTCCATTTTGCAAAAATAGCAATATTTTTCACATTTTTTTATATGAAATTCCCCCCCAAAAAAATGTAAAAATCAAAATTTTTTAACATTTTCAGCCAATTTGTTTTATGCTACCTATGTTTGGTAAAAAAAATCGCAAAAAGCGTATTTTGATTGGTTTGCGCAAAAGTTATCGCGTTTACTAACAAAGGGAAAGATTTTTGTCATTTTTGTTGTTTTTTTTTTAACGCGTAATGGCGGCGATCTGCGATTTTTTTTTTTTGCGGTACTGCGACATTGCGGCGGACAGATCGGACCCTTGACTGACATTTTTGACACTTTTGGGGTTACCAGTGACATTACTACAGTAATCAGTGCTATATATATGCACTGTTACTGTAAAAATACACTGGCAGTGAAGGGGTTAACTTTATTTGGGAGGGAGGGGCTGTGTGTGTCCCTAGGGGCGTGCTTTCTACTGTGATTGGCTGTGGCTTGAGCTGTAAGGACACTGATCAACGGATCTACATAGTAGATCCATGTGATCAGTGTCTTTACAGCGAGGAGAATGACAGGTGGCTTGTTTACACAAGCTGCCTGACATTCTCCCTCTCCCCCGCCGATCGGCGAGTGGCCGGCGGACATCGGGTCCGCTGGTCACACGCGCGGGGGGGTCCGTGACCACGCGGGAGCGGGAGCGCGCCTCCGGCGGCGCGCGCTCGCTCCCTAGACCCTCACAAGCAAGCAACGTAGCCCTACGTTAGTTTGCCTGTGAGGGGCTGACCGCCGACGTAGATAGTCGTGCGGCGGTCGGCAAGTGGTTAAGGTTAAACCGCTTCTCTTCTAATTTTAGTGAATGGCCACGTGTCCTTTTAAATTCCCTTTCGCTGAAAAGTTTGTTCCCTATGCTAGGGTTGCCAGTACAGTATTTGTACATTGATATTATATCCCCTCTCAAGCGTCTCTTCTCCAGAGAGAATAAGGTCAATGCTTGTAGTCTTTCCTCATAGCTGATGTCCTCCATTCCCATTATTATCTTTGTTGCCCTTCTCTGGACTCTTTCCAGTTCCAGCACATCCTTCCTGAGGGCTGGTGCCCATAACTGGATGGCACACTCCAGATGTGGCCCGACCAGAGTCTTGTAGAGTAAGAGAATAATTGCTTTTTCTCTGGAGTGAATCCCCTTTTTTATACATGCCAATATTCTGTTGGCTTTGCTTGCAGAAGCTTGGCATTGCATGCCATTGCTGAGCATGTTCTCCCCCTAGCGCGTAACTTACCTTCGTATTTCTGGCACCCAAGTGCATTACCTTACATTTTTCAACATTAAACCTCATTTGCCATGCAGTTGCCCACCCCATTATTTTGTTCAGGTCTTCTTGTAAGGTTTCCACGTCCTGTGAAGAAGATATCACCCTGCATAGCTTAGTATCGTCAGCAAATACGGAGATTGTGCAGGTCATCCTATCCTCCAGATCTTTTATGTATGAATTAAACAGGATTGGTCCCAGGAAAGATCCTTGGGGGGACCCCACTTTCCACACCGACCAATTTGAGTACTCCCCATATATCACCACCCTCTGGACCCGCCCCTGAAGCCAGTTTTCAATCCAGGTACTCACTTTATAGTCCATACCTATGTACCTTAGTTTGTACAGTAAGCGTTTGTAGGGAACTGTATCAAATGACTTTGCAAAGTCCAGATACACTACAACTACAGGCCCTCCGTTATCTAGATGACAGCTCACTTCTTCATAGAAGGTTAATAGATTGGTCTGGCAAGAACAATTCTTCATGAATCCATGCTGATTACTACCAATGATACAGTTTTGTTTTTTTACTAAAATCTTGTATATAGTCCCTTATCATCCCCCCAATAGCTTGCAGACTATTGATGTTAGGCTAACCGGCCTGTAGTTTCCAGGGATATATCTCGGCCACTTTCTAAATATTGGTACCACGTTGGCTTTTCTCCAATCAGCTGATTCCATTCCCGTCATTGGATTGTCCTTAAAAATCAGGAACAATAGTCTGGCTATCACCTGGCTGAGTTCCCTAAGGACCCTCGGATGTAAGCCATCTGGTCCTGGTGGCTTATTTATGTTAAGTTTTGAGTCTAGTTCTGAGTCTCTCTTCTGTTAACCATGAGGGTGCTTGCTGTGAAGTGTTAATAACTTTAACATTATAGTCTAGGTTAATGTATCCCCCCAATTCTTTTGTGAAGACTGAGGATAAGAATTTATTTAGAACCTCTGCCTTCTCTCTCTTCTTTAAAGCCAGATTCCCTCCATCATCCTTTATGGGACCAATATGTTACGGCCTTACTTTTTTACTATTTTATATACTTAAAGAATTTCTTGGGGTTTTTCTTACTCTCTTCTCTTCTTACTCTCTTCCGCTATGTGCCTTTCGTGTTCTATCTTAGCAGCCTTGATTGCGCTCTTACATTTCTTATTGCATTCTTTGTAGTGCTGGAATGCTGCTTTGTATTTCTTGAAGGCCTTTTCTTTGTTTTTATATGCATTTTTACGTTGGAGTTTAGCCACCCAGGGTTTATTTTAGCTTTTTTAAACGTACTACCTGTCGGAATGCACTGGCCAATACCTTTATTAAGTATGTTCTTAAAGCACTCCCATTTTTCCCCAGTGTTCTTTGTTCCCAGAATTCTATCCCATTTAATATCGTCTAACATGAGAGCAGTTTAGGGAAACTGGCTCTTTTGAAGTTCAGTGTCTGTGTATTACCCTTATGTTTCCCATTTTTGTGATTTATACTGAAACCAATTGACCTATGGTCACTGTTTCCTAAGTTGCCCCGGTTTTCTACATCCGCAATCAGGTCTGTATTATTCATAAATTGGTAGGTCTAGTAACGGATTGTTTCTCGTTGGTGCGTTCACCATCTGACCCATGAAGTTGTCCTGCAAAACATTTAGGAAATGGTGAGCCTGAGACGAATGTGCGGTTCCTTCTGCCCAGTCTATATCGGGATTATTAAAATCCCCCATTATAATGACATTTCCCATCCTTGCCACCATTCCAAGCTATGATAGGAGGTCAGCCTCCCCCTCCTCCCTCTGGTTGGGGGGCCTACAGCATACGCCCAATATTACTTTCCCCTTAGTATCTTACACTTGAAGCTCTACCCATAGGGATTCCACCTCCTCCCTAGCTCCATTAGTGAGTACTTTAAGAGCTTTTGAACAAAATTAGTGTTGACTCAATGATGGCAAGATCTGATGCTCTGGAGAATGATTTTTCAGAATTTCCATATGAAGGTTTGAACAGAAATTCTGCTGGAGTATGGTCAGCTTAAAGAGTGAGTTCACCTTTACTAAAACCTGCCTGTGCATGTAAGGGGCCCCTTAAAAACAGACTGCAGCTTTAATCAAAGTTGAATGCCCTTGCTATAGGTGAAGGCTATTTACGTTCCTTTGGGAGCCAACTTTGGGAGTTTTATGGCCAGCCTTCTAGAAGAACATAAATAGCCTACACTGATAGCAGGAGTATTATCCAACTTTATTATCCAACTTTAGTCAAAGCTGCCCAGTTGGTTTTATCTACAAGCACCACTTAACTGCGTTGACAGTTTTTTGGTAGGTGAACTCACCCTTTAACACAAAGGTGCTTATCTCCATTCTATGCCTTTCTGAGAACTGAGGATGCAAGTCCATCACTAGCTGATATTCTCTAATTAATCTAAACTTTTGATGCGGGGCAGGTTTTTATAAATACAACTTTAGGGTAATTATATTAGCTGAATTGAACTTCTGAAAGAATCCATGGATTAGCTACGTGTTGTTTTTACATATACTGTACATGGCTAGAGATCCTCTAAGAGGAAAGCTGATCTCTGTGGCTAAATCAGACATCAGAGACAACATCTCACACCATTCAGTTCCAGTCAGTATAACTGTCATCTCTTGTAACCATCCCAGTCCTTCCTTGAATTTTATAGGTTTCCCACTGTTTATTAGGCCTCATGCTCGCTGACATCTAGAGGCTCCAAAACCCTCTAGCACAAAATCCTAGACGCTTTCCCGCGCCAGGGGAGCCATAGGTGGCATTAACAGCAGCCTATGATAGTGAATGGCTACACACGACTATTTTTATGTAAGCATAGATAGCTTCGCGCGTGCAAGTATGGGGTATTTCCCCAAATGTGAAAGCATCACAATTGGGTTAATACAGCATATGGACCTATGCCGGTAAACAGTGATGCCGTTTGTGTTTACACTAGTATGACCATGCACAGCCATTCACTTGCAAGCAAGGCTGTGTGGGACCTGCAGCTTCCTGAGAGTGTTGGGGATTTTCCTCTAGAGGATTTTGCAGCCTCTAGATCAGTCTTTCTCAACTCCGGTCCTCAGGGCACACTAACAGGCCAGGTTTGCAAGAAAACAGAAATACATCACAGGTGATATAATTTGCTGCTCAGTGATTGCAGTATTCTAGTCCGCATCTCCCCAAGGAAATACTTAAAATCTGGCCTGTTAGTGTGCCCTGAGGACCGGAGTTGAGAAACACTGCTCTAGATGTCCATGTGCATGGGGCCTCCTATGCTAGCATGTAGAAAAATATCTACCGTATTTTCCGGCGTATAAGACGACTGGGCGTATAAGACGACCCCCCTAATTTTCAAGTTAAAACATAGGTTTTGGGCTATACTCGCCGTATAAGACTACTCCCCTTCCGAAGCAAGGCAACACCATTGAAAAACATCAGATTTCTCATAGATCTCTGTAATACATGTAATCTCTCATAATATCTCCAAGGTACCATAAGTATAAGTATTACCGGTAGATGTAATCTCAAGACGCTGGCTGTGCGGGAATCCTGTACCGGTACACCGTATGTACCGTAGCTTCGGCTACATACAGTATACCGCGCTGAGCCAATCACAGTGAGCGATGTTTTCTTTTATTGAATGCAAAGCCTGCTCGGATTGGCAGAGTCAGAGAGGCGGGCTGATGTTACTCCGCCAATCCGAGCAGGCTTTGCATTCAATAATAGAATACATCGCTCTCCCTGATTGGCTCAGTGCGGTACACTGTATGTAGCCGAAGCTACGGTACATACGGTATACCGGTACAGGATTTCCACACAGCCAGCGTCTTGAAAGATTACATCTACCGGTAATACTTATACTTAGGTTACCTTGGAGATATTATACTCGGCGTATAAGACGACCCCCCATTTTTGGGGAATTTCTTTGAGGTTCAAAAGTAGTCTTATACGCCAGAAAATACAGTATTATATGTCAGTGTGTTGCTTTTTCCCCTAATAGCATTAAAATGAACCTATACAAATGGGTTCTGGAGGCTCCATTCACACTTCTGTGACATTCACGGTTTGCATGTTCACCGGAACGAGTCACATTCTTTGGCATTCACTTCAAATCCAGTTTTCCTATTCCTAAATAGGAAATCCAGGTCTTCTTAACATTTTCCATGTTACTACAGTCTAAGCTACAGTCTAGGCTGTTTAAATGTTTATATATGTTTGTATGTCAGATTATTGCTATAAGCTGGCAGAGTTCTGACGCTGAATGGCTACCTACTTGGCCTGGCACCAGTCTCCTATTTTGTTGTACAAAAAATGTTGCACTTGATCAAAAGAATTTTTACTATGTTGGATGCCGCATTTATATTCTGTTACCTTGTTACTTCCGTTTCCCTGTCCTTGTAATTATGGGATACTCCGTTGTTGAAGGCAAGAGCTTTTTTTGTTATGGACCATGAGGACAGGGCTTAATTTTGGTGGGGGTGGATACAGCACCCTCCTAGTTAGGTTGCTAGAATTAGGCACATTTAGTTCCTTTTAGCTCCTCTATAATCAGTGGATTACATTGTGACATTTAAAAACCGGATATCTTACACATTCATCTCCGACATGTAGCAAATGACACCTGAGCGTTTTGTAGCTCGAAGCTCCAAAACACTCAGGGAGAAAAAGATTTCTCTATGGTGGTGGTTCACATCTCCACTCCAAAATGCCTGAAGCTTAAAAAGGTTTTGGAGCTTTTTTTGGAGCTTGATTCAGGCAGATTGGTGCATTTTTTAAGCAGCTGAAAGCAGAAACATATAACACAACAAATGATGTCCCAGAGAATAGTTTCCTCTATTGGCTAATACAACAACGCCAATGCTCCAAAATGCTTGGAAAACGCTGTACAAAAACGTGCAAAAGCGCTAGTACAACGCATGACAAAACACACAAAAAATGCACAAAAATACAACACTCCTGTGTGAATGCAGCCTTGAGCCTAATATACCCATATGTATTTACCCCATGCTCCCACCATTGGGGAAATGTATTGGGGCTCTTTTACACTAGCGGCCGAGGGGTGTGTGTATGGAAACAAACAGGCAGTTGAGCCATAGTTTTACTGCCTTCTGGCCATCCACCATAATTCTAACAACAGGGCTGTACTTATGCAGCGGCCACAGGAATTTTAATGATGCAGCCCCACTTCAAGGGTTAATCTTTTATTTGTCCCGAGTTGGGCCTTAACCGCTTGCCGACTGCGCACAGTATATTTACTGCGGCAGTCAGCCCCGGCCAGGCAGAGTGATAAATATATACGTCACTAGCCTGTGACCGGCTTGTGAGCCAATAGCGGGCGAGCTGAGGCGCGCGCCCGCCCCGGCTCGTTCATTGAGGAGTCCGCGCGTGTGACCGGTGGACCCGATGTCCGCCGGTCACACTGCGATCGTCGGTGCAGAGGGAGAAAGGCAGGCGGCTGATGTAAACAAGCCGCCTGTCATTCTCCCCTGTGTGGAAATAGTGATCATACGGTTCTACTATGTAGGACCGTTGATCTCTGTTTTTACAGTAGTAGCCATGTCCCCCCACAGTTAGAAGCACGCCCCTAGGACACACTTAACCCCTCCCTCTCCAATACAGTTAACCCCTTCCCTGCCAGTGTCATTTTTACAGTAACAGTGCATATGTATAGCACTGATTACTGCAGTAATGTCACTGGTAACCCCCAAAAGTGTCAAAAATGTCAGTCAAGGGTCCGATCTGTCCGCCGCAATGTCGCAGTCCCGCAAAAAAAATTGCAGATCGCCGCCATTACTCGTTAAAAAAAAACAACAAAAATGACAGAAATCTTTCCTTTTGTTAGTAAACGCGATAACTTTTGCGCAAACCAATCAAAATACGCTTTTTGCGATTTTTTTTTACCAAACATATGTAGCATAAAACAAATTGGCCGAAAATGTTAAAAAATTTTGATTTTTACATTTTTTTTTTGGGAATTTCATATAAAAAAATGTGAAAAATATTGCTATTTTTGCAAAATTGTCGCTCTTTTTTTTTTTATAGCGCATGATCAAAAAATCGCACAGGTGATCAAATACCACCAAAAGAAAGCTCTGTTTGTGGGAAAAAAAGGACGTGAAATTTGTTTAGGTACAGCGTTGTACGACCGCGCAATTGTCCGTTAAAGTCACGCAGTAAAAAATCGCAAAAAAAACCCTGGTCAGGAAGGGGGTAAAATCTTCCGAGGCTTAAGTGGTTAAAGAGAAACTATAGTTAAAACATTTTTTTCCCATTTTAGATAGAGTAAGGGTTATAACCTCAGTCAGTTTTTTTTTCACCATCTGTGTCCCATTGTGGAGATTTCCCTTCACTTTGTGTCTCAAAGCCAAACAAGAAGTGAGAGGAAATTCCTTGGGGATCCCCAGGTCACTAGAACTAGTGTTCCCATTGGAAGATTTCACCTCTATTACTTTTCTGGGGGCAACCTTAAAATGTGCGGCGGCACACATTGGGATCCACACCATTGCAGAATCCATTGGCTCCTTGTTTGTGCAATCATTGGAAGTGGCATGCCTTTCTACCATACTTAAATTAGTATCTTTTGCCAACTACCAGCTGGACACCTAAATTCAAACTCAAGGTTTTTGGATGCCACACTAGACCACATGTGATACTCACAAAAAATAAATCTTCTAAATTCCTACATCTGCTTTAGCTGCCCTCCCTCCTATTGGTCCCCTGTGCCCGCCCAGGAGACTCTTTGCCATGCATAACATAGAGAAGAATTACTCTGATTAATAAAGGTCCTGAAGAAGAAGCATACTGCGAAACGCGTAGACCTGTTAATCGAGCATTCCTTGCATCAGTCAAGTAGAAATAATTTACCAATTATAAATGCACAGTACTCTTGAATGCATTACCATATGTTATTGGCCTTGTTTTTAATATGTCTTTTTCTTTGATGTTATGTATAGTCTTTTTTGTCTATGTAGGAGTGACCTCTTTTGGCCACTCTCTACCTAATTTTATTATGTAACCAATAAAGATTGTTTTTCTTTTATATTTTGAGTCATACATCCTACTTTGTGCCTTTGAAAGTCCACTTTTCCCTTGGAGGGTATGTTTGTGTTGTTTTCAATATACATTTCCTTATTGGAAATGTATTCCTTACTTATTGGGTTGCCCAGAACCGCAGGCAATGCGGCCCACTGCCCCCTGACAATTTATTTTTTATTTTTTGCTGGGGAGGAAGGAAGTTGAGTCGGGGGCAAGGCCACAGCGGCTTCCAACTAACTGTAGGCAGAGGCTGCCTCGGAAGGGATCATCCTCTAGTTGTGTTAAATTAATGCTGGGGGGGGGGGGGGGGGGGCGTCAGCGTGGGAAGGGCGCGGCGGCATTTTATTACTTATATACCTTAACTATAGTATATATTTTATATGCGGCCTGAGAAAATGTCTCTACACTCAATGTGGCCCAGAGAAGCCAAAAGGTTGGACACCCATGGTCTACAGCATCCCAGGCAAGAAGCAAATCATTTGGAAGGTAAACAGTCAACAGGTATGTATTTGAACTGTCTGTTAAGCAGCTTACCTGGATTTCATATTTATATATTGTACAAATATACCCATCACTTACTTTTGGCATGGGGAATTCGCAAATTCCAGAGCAGTAGTAAGCATCAAATGATTTAGGAGATATAATCCATTCACTCCACCCAATGTCAGCAAAGTCTACTTTTAAGTATCGTCGAGAGCAAACTCTAGGTTCATCCCACTGGCGCCTTCGTGCTTTTTTCATGGTTCTTTCATCAAAGTGCAGCACTGGAGATTTTAAAACCGTGTCCAAACTTTCGGGACCCTTCTTTTTCTTTTCTTTCTTTGGAGGTTTTTGCTTAAGTGCTTTGTACGTGCCCTCCCACAAGTCCTGTTTGCTGTAACGTACATACTTGACATCCGGCAGTTCATTATCATGGTTGGAAGTCACATATGGCATTTCCCTCTTCACTCTGCTCTCTGAAGATGCATTGGACCCTTGCTTTGGGTCTCCACCATTGGATTGAAATGGGTCATATCTCTGCAAGGTCAAAGCCACACTATTGGGTTCTGAAATTGCTCTATCATTAGCAAATACCAGGATATATGGAACATCACTAGGGTTAGTCTCAAAGATTGTAGGAAGTTTATGTCCAAAGTCAATCTCAGCAGAAATAAACAAGTCTTGTTGATGTTGGGCCTCCTTGATAATGCTTGTTATGTCTTTGGTGTGCCAGACCCCCTTTTTATAGGGCACAGCGCTGCTGACGTTCCATTTTACCATACCCAAGTCTGTGTGGTGAAGAAGGCTTCGAAAGGTGACGCTGATCTTCTGGGATGGAGATGACAGCAAGAGGCGACAAGAAGCATTTTTGGAACGTTTGCAGAAGGAGTCTCTAGGAGGTCTAGGGCTTTTGTCAGGTCCGAAATGGAGAGTGGCAGCCAAGATAACTTCAGATGATTGGAGAGAAGTTAAATTGAAGAGGTACGTGGGACGAGGTGCCAAGAAATCTGGAAGAGAAAGTAGCTTTAGGTTAATGAAGACCCGTTTACTGTCAATCTATTTTTTATGGATGGTTTAACCGCTAGACATCCTGGGTAGATGCATTCAAGCTCTTCAATGTGTTTGCATAATTGAGCTATGCATAGAAGTATTTGTCATTCAAATTTCTAAATTGTAGCACATATCTTACTTAATTAAAAAAAGCCTTGTCACTGTCATAAAAACAGAGGAACTCCAGAACAACCTACCCAAAGACTTGCTGGGAACTTTTAGACTTGCAAGTATAGTCAGATGAAGGAAAACTTCAAATAAGCTCAATGGCTCTGGCGAGGCGGCTTTCGCACAGCAAGGCTTCTTTTGATGGGCACCCAACAGCATTTCAAACCACAGAAAATCAGAAAGGAGTGCCAGACTAAAACCGCATAAAAGAGTGCAAGATATTATTAATTGCTGATGAAAAAAACATCCTACGCTTTTTCGGGGGCAACACTATTCCCCCTTCATCACGGCTCAACACAGGATGAAATTTGGATGTGACTTCACAGGTCTATATTATGGCACTTTTCCACTGCAAGTACCGGCTAGTACCGGCTCGGCTCTACTCGGCCCTGCTTGGCCTGGTTTGCTTTTCCACTGCTGGTACCGCATGGTATAGGGTTGGAACGGTTCGGTACGGTACGGTATAGGTTTGCTTTTCCACTAAAGCAGTACTAAAGTTAAGTGGGTGGGATAACAACGGGGTGGGTGGGATTCTCTGACCAATCAGTGGCTAGTAGTGACTGCATGCAAAGGATTGTGGGATATGGTACCAGTTTGGTACCTGTTGGAACCACAATCGAGTAGGTACTGTTTTTTCAGGGCCGTACCGTACCGTACCGTTCGGTTCCATGCAGTGGAAAAGCAAACCTATACCGTACCGTACCGAACCGTTCCGACCCTATACCATGCGGTACCAGCAGTGGAAAAGCACAAAAGGGTGCCGAACCGGTACGGTTCCATGCAGTGGAAAAGCGCCATAAGAACCAGTACTGGACTTGCCACATGGAGGAACAGCTTGACAGTGGTTGCTGAGCAGCAACTGAAATCATTAAAACCTTTAACATAATTTATTTCTGTGTAAGCCCCTGAACCTAACAATTTTCAATAGTACCTGTACACTGATAGGCACTGGTATTCAAAAGAATAGGTAGGATCTAGTGACACAAAATTAAATGCAGAGGTCTCCAAACTTTTGAAACAAAGGCCAGTTTACGGCCCTTTGAACTTTAGGGGGGCTGAACTGTGGCCAGTGGGAGTAGAAAATGCTCTGGCATCGATGAGAGTAATACAAATCACTAAAAATAAATTGTGAATGAACGTGAAAAATTATGATTAGGAAAGCAGCGAAAAACACTTGATCAATAGTAAATCAGACAATAAAAAACAAAAAATAGTGCAGCGCTATCACATATGGTGCAACCCATACAAATGTGAATATTTGAATTAGATGAAACTAAATACTCAAATAGATAAAAAACTGAATATTAAAAATGAATAAAAAGTACATTGAGTGAAAGAAATGAGTGTATAAATGAATATAAAGTCCATGAAATGATAAAGTGAATACAACAAAAGGTGCACAAGTCCCAGAAAGGTGATGTCAGAGCGGGAGGCTTGAATCCCAAGGTGAAGGCAGGAATACACCCGTGATATATGTTAATGGAACGGCCACAAACGCTTAGATATAGATCCAAATGTATCGCATCCTTCGGGAACCAGGAAGCCAGGTATGCTCCCCTACACCGTGTGAGACTTAGAACTCCGGGAATGTTGTCACATGTGTATAGAAGGATATGAAATGCACATAGCGTAATCCCGTTAGAACACACAAGAAGTTTATTAAAAATTGCACTTACAATGAGAAAACTTGTAAAAGGCACATCATAGACAAGGCAAACCGCGGCGTCCCGCGTGTATGGAAAAGCCGGCGTCTAGGGGGCGTGACAGCTGTGCATCCAGTACCGCCCGACCGATTTCGTCATACGTGACGTCGTCCGGGGCGTGGTTCTGATAGGCACTGGTATTCAAAAGAATAGGAAGGATCTAGTGACACAAAATTGAATGCAGAGGCCTCCAAACTTTTGAAACAAAGGCCAGTTTACGACCCTTTGAACTTTAGGGGTGCTGAACTGTGGCCAGTGGGAGTAGAACATGCTCTGGCATCGATGGGAGTAAACCATTCCATGGGCTTAGTGATCAGTAGAAGTAAAAAAATGACATCATTGGTGTCAGTGGGAGGAATAGTGTTCCATAATTGGTGTCATTGGAAGAATTAGTCCCCCATCTCTTGTGTTAGTTGGAGGAATATTACCCCATTGTTGTCAGTGGGCGGAATAGTCCCCAATCTTTGGTGTCAATGGAAGGAATAGTGCCCCAAGGGCTGGATAAAGGCAATCAAATGGCCACATTCGGCCCACAAGCCAGTTTGGAGACCCCTGGTGTAATGCCTTTTTGTTGAGGGTTAGGCAGTGGGGTGAGTATTAGAGGGTAAATGTCACGTTCTTAGCTAGCTCTATAGTATATAACTATTAGGTCATCAGTGAACAGACCCCATCTTACATGCAATAAGCCCTCAATGACCGGTCCCCAATTTATGTGAATTAACCCCACATTTGCCTCTTTCCAGAGAATGTGCTTTTAATCCCAAACCACCAGTCTGCATATTATGTGGTTTAAACTCCTAATAACCTGTTTCTACATTAAAATGGAACTTCATTTAAAACGTGAAGTTCTGCTGGATTACTCCCTCTCCCAGCCTGTAATAGAGCTACAGGTTTTAGTTTTTATAGGGGGGGGGGGGTGAGTACCAATTTGTATTGATACCTGCTTCCACTTCTGCAATCTTCACCTAGGCCAGGATGGTGCTCCTTGCCCCCCCCCCCCCCGCCTCTTCTTTTGCAGCCTCCTGGGACACATCACATGCCCCAGAAGGATCCTTCCTAGTTTGCGCATGTGCAGTGGGGAGCCTACTGTGGTTCCTCAGGAAGCCACAGCCAGTCGCTATGTCCAAAATGGCACTGCTGTCACCACCGCTCTTCCCTGATCGTCGGGGGATCGAGTGTGGAGATCAGCCCGCTTGTGTAAACAAAGCGGGCGGATCTCCTAAGTGACAGGCAGTGACAGATTGCAGGATTCAACATAGCTGAACCTGCGATCTGTCCCTGTGTCACTCAGTCCCCTCCCCCCACACACGTCAGTAAGCACCAGGCATACATCACCAATAAAAGTTAACCCCTTCCCTGCCAGTATCATTCTTACAGTAACAGTGCATATTTATAGCACTGATTACTGTAGTAATGTCACTGGTACCCCCAAAAGTGTCAAAAATGTCAGTCAAGGGTCCGATCTGTCCGCCGCAATGTCGCAGTCCCGCAAAAAAAAAAAACGCAGATCGCCGCCATTACTAGTTAAAAAAAAAAAACAATAAAAATTACATAAATTTCCCGTAGTTAGTAGCTGCGATAACTTTTGCGCAAACCAATCAAAATACGCTTATTGCAATTTTTTTTACCAAAAATAGGTAGCAGAAAACAAATTGGCCTAAAATGTTAAAAAATTTAGATTTTTACATTTTGGGGGGGGGGGGGGATTTCATATAAAAAAATGTGAAAAATATTGTTATTTTTTCAAAATTGTCGCTCTTTTTATGTTTATAGCGCAAAAAATAAAAATGGCACAGGTGATCAAATACCACCAAAAGAAAGCTCTATTTGTGGGGAAAAAAAGGACATAAATTTAATTTAGGTACAGCATCATACGACCGCGCAATTGTCCGTTAAAATAATGCAGTGCCGAATCGCAAAATAGGCCCTGGTCAGGAAGGGGGTAAAACCTTCCGGTCTTAAAGCGGTTAAAAATACGCTCATTGAGAATTTTTTTTGTCAAAGACATGTAGCTAAATACATTTTGGCCTAAATATATGACAAAAATTGAATATATTGGATATTTTTTAGCTGTCAAAATAGAAAAATATTGTTATTTTTTCAAAATTGTCGTATTTTTTAATTAATATAGCAAAAAATAAAAATCGCACAGGTGATCAAATCCCACCAAAAGAAAGCTCTGTTTGTGGGAAAAAAAATGACGTAAATTTAGTTTGGGTATGGCGTTGCATGACCGCGCAATTGTCAGTTAAAGTCGCACAGTGCCGAATTGCAAAAAGTGGCCTGGACGTAAAGCAGGAAAATCCTCCGGTCCTAAAGTGGTTAAACGGGAAGTTAGATTGCAAAAAATAAAATTGGAGATTTGGAGGAGGGAGAGATCAATAGAAGGTTTTGTCATCTAAGTTAAGAGTAACTTAAATAAAACTTTATTTTTTTTAAAACTAGAGTTTAGTGTCACTCCCATGCCAGGCTAAAGACGCAGGCGGTGAACACCCTTAATTTGCTCCCCAGCCCCTGGCAGGGAAATGAAGGGGATCCTATGGAAGGAAGTGGATTTGACGGTAAATAGTACCCTGGAATAATGACTTCTCAGAGTTCCCTGCTTACATCATAAGACCTTGACTGTATTAGGTATATTATTTCTAATGACTGCTTTCCCAGGCAGTGAGGTGACTTGACAGATGGATGTAATTAGTCCCCCATTTCTCGGGCATGGTTCACAGACCAGGAGCAGACAGTAAGGACTTTTATTGCAGGATTCCTCCAAACAGAAATAACAATGATTAGATTAC
Organism: Pelophylax lessonae; assembly: GCF_965119305.1. NCBI lineage: Eukaryota > Metazoa > Chordata > Amphibia > Anura > Ranidae > Pelophylax > Pelophylax lessonae. The sequence continues at coordinate 234,774,478 of NC_138776.1, forward strand.
ACACAGCTCTATGGCAATACATGTCCCTTACAAAGTGGCGACCATTCCACTCTCACGACTCTTCTGAAAACACTCAAAACTATGACAAATGAAGCTTGTGGAGTATAACAGATCCAAAAACTGCTCATCTATTAGGTAATAGACCAGGGGTGGGGAACCTTTTTTCTGCCAAGGGCCATTTGGGTATTTATAAAATCATTCGGGGGCCGTACAAAATTATCAACTTAAAAAATGTGCCTGTTATATTTGGTCAAACATTTAATTAAAGCGGAGTTCCGGGCACAGAAGTCATTTTTTACTAAACATACCCCCGGGACAGTCAGGGCTAGCACATTCCACAATGGCTAGCCTCTGATCTGTCCCGGTTCGCACTTACCTTATAGAAGAAATACTTACTTAGAAAATTTCTTCCACAGCGTTTCCATCTTTCTTGTGGGCAGCTGAAGCCGGCGCGGTCCTCTTCTGTGTCTTCTTCCGCGTCTTCTTGTCCCAGAATGCGCCGCACCGGCCCCTCTCGTCACTTCCGGTGCGGCGCTGCATTCCTCCACAGCTTCTGGGCATGCCCAGAAGCTGTTTAGCAGGGGAATGCGGCGTCGCCCCGGAAATGACGAGCGGGTCGGTGCCGTCGCATTGATTCCTGGTAGCGATGACGTTCAGCTCCCAGGAATCATAGCGAGACAGGAAGTGACGAGCGGGGGCGGTGCCGTCGCATTGATTCCTGGGAGCTATGACGTTCAGCTCCCAGGAATCATAGCGAGACAGGAAGTGACGGGGTGAGCCGCGGCTCCGAGGGAGGAAGTACTCTGAGGTGAGTATCTTCGATCTCCAATTATAAGGTAAGTAAACAAAAAAAAAAATAACTATCCAATTCCTTTTCAGGTGAGGTCTACCTAGCGGAGGGGCACAAAAAAAAATATTGTTTTTGTGCCCGGAACTCCGCTTTAACTCACCCCTAATGTGATGGCTGCAACTGCTTCTCTTTGGTGAGGTGTGTGATGTTAGCTGGTATTGATGATGTTGCTACTCGCAACTGGTTTTCCAGGTTTGCGTCGGTTAGTCTGGAGCGCAGTCGACTTTGTGGTGGTAAGTTTTGAAAAGAACTGCTGGCGGGTAATGCTGGTGGGCACAGCTGGCTGGTACTGTGCTGTGGGTACTGCTGTGGGTACTGCTGGCTCAGGCTGGTACTGCTGTGGGTATTGCTGATTCAGGCTGGTACTGTGCTGTAGGTACTGCCTTGGGTACTGCTGGCTCAGGCTGGTACTGCTGGCTGGTACTGCTGGCTCAGGCTGGTATTGCTGTGGGTACTGCTGGCTGGTACTGCTGTGGGTACTATGGGTACTGCTGGTTCTGCTGTGGGTACTGCTGACTCTGGCTGGTGCTGCTGGTTCTGGCTGGTACTGCCTTATTACTGCTGTGAGTACTGCTGGCTCTGGCTGTTACTGCTGGCTCTGGCTGGTACTGCTGTGTGTGCTGCTGGCGGGAAATGCTGGCTAGCAGCGGCGCCGTGCTGGAGGAAGAGGCGATGTTTCCTGTATTGGTCACAGGAGGAGTGCATTTGATATCACTCCGCCTGTGACTCACTCAGACTGTCACAATGGAGCCAGAACTATACAGGAAGCATTGGCTCCGTTCTGACAGATCAGCTGAGAGACACAGACTCAGCTGCATGGGGGGCCGGACCAAATTACTTCAAGGGCCGCATACGGCCCCCGGGACGTAGGTTTCCCACCCTTGTAATAGACTGATAAACTGCTTTTTGCATGCAATTATTATCAAGAAAACCTATACTTAGGATTAAAGTGGTAAACCCGATAACAAAAATGTATTAAATTGCCGCTTACTAATTCTTAGATTTAGTGGTTGCATTAGTTTTCTTATTTTAGTTTTTCTTTCTCTATTATTTTCACCTGGTGATCTGGAGAGCAGGCAAGGGAGGACTGGGCCAGGGGGCAGGGGGGCAATTGCCCCCTGGGCCACTCTGATGTCCTGTAAAAGGGCTGCACCGTTTCTGCCACATACATGCCTAAAGGATCCCTGGTGAAGAGAAGTAAAAAGTCTCTGCCACTGACCTACTGAGTGTGGGATGAAGACATGGACAGGCCTCCCTCCCCAGCATGGATGGTGTCTGAGCAGAGGCTGGTTCCACTTGAGACTCTCCTCCCCTGGCCAGCCCTAACTGAGCTGTCCCAGCTCCCTCCATCCAACCCCTGTTGGCCAGGTTGGGAACCCAAATTCAGCCGGTGAGTAGAGGGTACCTGGAGCAGGACTTCAGCCTGGAATGGGGGGTCAGGAGGAGGATGGGAAGAGGGAGAGGGGGGCTGAGTCGCTGCACCATGGGCCTCTGGTTTGTACTTGCCCCCTGGACCAAAAGTTGCCAGTCTGCCCCTGAGAGTAGGTCTGTTATTTTTCAACTTATTTTAACAGACCAGGTTGTCCAGCAAAAGTGGCGGTTAGAGGGTTAAGACAAACCATTAAACACTGACAGGGATGCTTACAATGGTCAGCTTTTGTTTATTTGTCACAAAAGTAAAATCTGTACTGTTCCTGTGAATAAAGCATTAGATGGAGTTCAGCTTTAAATTGTTAGTCAAGTCCATCTAACTCTCAGGGTTATGAGTAAGCGACCGACAGAGTCGTGAAACGCGTCAACCTATCCCATGACTGTGTAATGCACTTGTGTTTCTAGTTTATGGGAATAAACACTATAAGTTTATTTACTCCTGAGTGCGGTCAAAACGTTTTCTCTTGAATACTTGATCACTGGACAGCAGATCTGATCGGCACCGGAGTGCTTCGCCTCACCTGAGCGGCTGTTTTCTGTTTTGTCTCAGCATCTAACTCTGCTAATGCATTTACAGTCATTTCGGAAAGTATTCACTTTTTCCACATTTTGTTATGTTACGGTCTTATTTCTAAATTTATTTAAATTCATTATTTTCCTCAAAATTCTACAAACAGTACCCCATAATGACACCATGAAAGAAGTTTGTTTGAAATCTTTGCAAATTTTTAAAAAATAAAAAAGCGAAAAAAATCCCATGTTCGGAAGTATTCACAGCCTTTGCTTAATACTTTGTTGAAGCCCCTTTGGCACCAAGTACAGCCTCAAGTCTTTTGGAGTATGATGCTACAAGCTTAACACACCTATTTTTGGGAAGTTTCTCCCATTCTTCTTTGTAGGACCTCTCAAGCTCCATCAGGTTGGATGGAGGGCGTCAGCCATTTTCAGATCTCTGCATAGATGTTCAATCGGGTTCAAGTCTTGGCTCTGACTGCGCCACTCAAAGACATTTTACAGAGTTGTCCCGTACCCACTCCTTTGTTATCTTGGCTGTGTGCTAAAGCCCCATACACACGCACCGATTGTTGGCCGTAATTTTCGGCCAACGTCCGATCGGCCGATTGTCGGCTTGTTAGTATGATGCTTCCGACAACCGACTGCGACTTTTCGGCCGAACAAAATCTGGTGTGCATGCTATAAATTTTTTGTTGGCCGTCACCAGAACAGCCGATTATACGTCAGTCAGTACAGATTTCGGCCGACAAAAGTCAGATGAGCAAGACTGGGCATGCTCAGAGAAGAAAAAACACACGGAAAGTAGACCAAAACATGACATCACTTCTGCAGTTGGCCGACAAAATTAGTGTGCAGTCTAGAGCACATTTCAACCAACACAACAACACTGGACAAAAGACGGCCGGTCGGTCGGCCAACAATCGGTGCGTGTGTACGAGGCTTTAGGGTCGTTGTCCTGTTGGAAGTTGAGCATTTGCCCCACTCTGAGGTCCACAGCACTCTGGAGCAGGTTTTCATGAAGGATGTCTCTGTACATTGCTGCATTCATCTTTCCCTCGATCCTGACTAGTCTCCCAGTTCCTGGCGCGGAAATACATCCTCACAGCATGATGCTGCCACCACCGTGCTTCAATGTAGGGATGGCATAGGCCAGGTGGTGCCTGGTTTCCTCCAGACATGACGCTTGCAATTCAGGCCAAAGAGTTCAATCTTAGTTTCATCAGATGAGATCATTTTGTTTCTAAAGGTCTTAGAGCCCTTCAGGTGCCTTTTGGCAAACTCCAGGAGGGCCGTCATGTGCCTTTTACGGTGGAGTTGCTTCCATATGGCCACTCTACCATACAGGCGTGATGGTTATTCTTCTGGAAGGTTCTTCTCTCCACAGAGAAACGCTGGAGCTCTGTTAGAGTGACCATTGGGGTTCTTGGTCACCTTCCTGACTAAGGCTCTTCTCCTCCAATCGCTCATTTTGGCCAGGCGGCCCGCTCCAGGTAGAGTCCTGATGGTTCCAAACTTCTTCCATTTTAAGATGATGGAGGCCACTGTGCTCATTGGGACCTTCAATGCTGCAGAAATGTTTCTGTATCCTTCCCCAGATCTGTGCCTCCATACAATCCTGTCTTGAAGGTCTACAGACAATTCCTTGGACTTCATGGCTTGGTTTGTGCTCTGACATGCATTGTTAACTGTGGGACCTTATATAGACAGGTGTGTGCCTTTCCAAATCTTGTCCAATCAACTGAATATACCACAGGTGGATTCCAATCAAGTTGTAGAAGTATCTTAAGGATGATCAGTGGAAACAGGATACATCTGAGCTTAATTTTGAGTGCCATGGCAAAGGCTGTGAATACTAAATGTACATGTGATTTTTATTTTTTTGGTTTTTTATTTTTAATACATTTGCAAGGATTTCAAACAAACTTCTTTCACGTTGTATATATGCGGTATTGTTTGCAGAATTTTGAGGAAAATAATGAATTGAATCCATTTAGGAATAAATAAGGTTGTACCATGCAAGAGGAAAAAATTAAGTTCTGGGAATACTTTCTGGATGCACTGTACCAGTGCCTTCACCACAGGGTGACAATGCTGCTGTCCAAAGGCATCGTAACTGCTCCTCCATGCGGAGTTGGGGTCCCCTTAATGCAGCCACCACATTTAACCACTTGCCGACCGCCGCACGACTATTTACTGCGGCGGTCAGCCCCTCACAGGCAAAGTGACGTAGTACTACGTCACTAGTCTGTGAGGCTCTAGGGAGTGAGCTCGTGCCGCTGGAGGCGCGCTCCCGCTCGGTCACGGACCCCCCCGCGCGTGTGCCCAGCGGACCCGATGTCCACCGGTCACTCGTGATCGTCGGTTACACCGGGAGAAAGGCAGGCGGCTAATGTAAACAAAGCCGCCTGTCATTCTCCCCTATGTAAGAATGGAGATCATACGGTCCTGCTATTTAGGAGCGTAGATCTCTGCTGTTACATCACAAGCGACATCCAATCACAGTTAGAAGCACGCCCCTAGGGACACACTTAACCCCTCCCTCTCCAATAAAGTTAACCCCTTCTCTGCCAGTGTCATTTTTACAGTAACAGTGCATATGTATAGCACTGATTACTGTAGTAATGTCACTGGTAACCCCAAAAGTGTCAAAAATGTCAGTCAAGGGTCCGATCTGTCGCAGTGCCGCAAAAAAAATCGCAGATCGCCGCCATTACTCGTTAAAAAAAAAACCCAATAAAAATGACAAAAATCTTTCCCTTAGTTAGTAAACGCAATAACTTTTGCGCAAACCAATCAAAATACGCTTTTTGCGATTTTTTTTACCAAACATATGTAGCAGAAAACAAATTGGCCTAAAATGTTAAAAAATTTTGATTTTGAATTTCATATAAAAAAATGTGAAAAATATTGTTATTTTTGCAAAATTGTCGCTCTTTTTTTGTTTATAGCGCATGATCAAAAAAGCACACAGGTGATCAAATACCACCAAAAGAAAGCTCTGTTTGTGGGAAAAAAAGGACGTCAATTTCATTTGGGTACAGCGTCGCACGACCGCGCAATTCTCCGTTAAAATCACGCAGTGCCGAATCGCAAAATAGGCCCTGGTCAGGAAGGGGGTAAAATCTTCCGGGGCTTAAGTGGTTAACGACAGGTAAGCTGACATATATTACGTTTTTTGTCTTGCGTTTAGAAATATTTTCAATCTCTCAGTTAGATGGTGCCTCTAAAAAACATTTAATGGACTATCTGACTCTTGCACAGTTGTGCAGTTAAAAAAAATGTAAATAAAAAGCAGACATATGAGGGCAGATCATGGATTATCTGTGAAATAGACAAAACAGTATAGAAAGAAAATATCAACTGCCAACTAAACATAGACATAAACAACCCTGCTATCAGCAGAGGAGCTCCACCAAGGTGGGGGGGTATGTAGAATCAGGACACATAGAGTAATATAGGAGGTACGGCCTCTTGTCTGATTTCCATCTCCTACAGACATCGTGCCAACCAATATCTAGAACAGTGTTTCTCAACCTTTTTTCAGTCGAGGCACGCTAAAAATGATGGCCAATCTCGAGGCACTCTTTAAAAACCATGGACAGTCTCAAGGCATCCCATTCTAAAATGTAAAAACTATTCTAATAATTTTACATAGAGAAGCAACATCCACACAAGTAGGACACCCAACATTAGAGGTGATTTATTCTTCCAAAGGAAATACACTTTTGGTACTGACTAGTATTCCAATGTTTCTTTTCTCCCTTAGTTTTTTTTCATCACTCAGCTAATGTGACCCCAACACTGATGGAGGGGGGCAGGGGAGGGGGATTTCGGGGATGCTGTGCAGGCAACTGGCATCCTCCATATCAACTGATGATGCCATTGGTCGTTAGGATGCCGGTGTTCTAAAATTTAGTCGAACCCGTGAAAATTCCGGACCCTCGTCACTTTCGGGGGACGCTCCGACACCACCAGCTGTTGCAAGCCATTTTCAAGGTCCGATTTTCAAGGTCCGATTAAATTCTAAGACTTACGAACAGCTGAGAGGAGGAGGAGGGGCTAAGGTGGGAGGCACACATCGCTGCGGGAAAATGTTACAACACCGCCGCGCAGAGCTGACTTAGAGGAGGCGGGAAGGAAGTGAATACTCACACTAAATAGTCATGATAAAAAAAGTTTAGTATTTCTTATTATTTTTTTATCATGACTATTTAGTATGAGTATTCACTTCCTTCCCGCCTCCTCTAAGTCAGCTCTGCGCGGCGGTGTTGAAACATTATCCCGCGGCGATGTGTGCCTCCCACCTCAGCCCCTCCTCCTCCTCTCAGCTGATCGTAAGTCTTAGAATTTAATCGGAACTTGAAAATGCCTTGTGCGCATGCGCACCGGGGCTCGCAGCAGCTGGGTTATGACGTAGTGTCACCGGAAGTGACGAAGGTCCGGAATTTTCATAGGTCCGACTAAATTTTAGAACACCGGCAGCTAGAAGGTTTTAATGGTGGTCGATTTCCAGTGTGGATCAGCGTTTTTTTAACTGTAAGTGGTTGATTTTTTACAATAAATCTATGCATACGACTGACCTATGAGGAGCCATTTATTTTATTTCCACATGTATATTTGCTTAATGGTGGAATCGTGCCTTCTTGATCTGCAAGTGGATCTGTTCTAAGTGGAATATTGATTATCTCTCTGGGATCTTCACTGAGCTTTTTGTGACAAAGGATTATATTCATCATGCCCAGGGCTTTTTTTCAGCGGGAACGCGGGGGAACACAGTTCCGCCACCTCTAGTACCGACAAGGGGTGCTGGAGTGTGCTGGAGGAGCTATCAATGCTGACTGCTAGGGGATCTATTGTTGCTGGAGGGGATCTTTTTTGCATGATGATCTATTGTTGTTGAGGACGTCTGTTGCTTCTGTTTGCTGGGGGGGTGCTTATGTTGCTGGGGGGGGGGGGTCAATTGTTGATTGTCTTTTGCTGTTGAGGGAGGAGTCTATCGGTGCTTGCTGCTGGGAGATCTGTTGCATGGTGCTCAAGATCTATTGCTGCGCTGGGGTGGTATTTTTTGCAGGGGTCCATTGTTGCTGGGGGACATCTATTGTGACTGGGGGGGGGTCTATTGTTGCCATACAAATTACTTAGCACCAGAAAATGGTACTTGGCTCTGTATCCTCTAAAAGGGGCGGTACTGAGAGGTGCGTGGGGGGTGGAATCAAGACAGTGTTTGGAAGTGGGTAGAGGGCAGAGACAAGAATTGACTCAGAAAGGGGGAGTTTCCGGCACCTATTCTCTGAGAAAAAAAGCCCTGATCATGCCTATATGGATCTCTCTAATGGGGGTTTATATCCTTTGGTAAGCGGCTGTGTGATTGGGTGCTGGTGAAGGCTTTCCCACTGATTCTCAGATCTACTAAAATTGTATACAATTTTTGGGCAATTTTTAGGCCAAGGCACCCCTGAAGAAACCTCAAGGCACCCCAGGGTGGCTGGGCACTCTGGTTGGGAAAGGCTGATCTAGAACACAAAGCAGAGAGGGTTCATCTATATCCATCACCACAAGACAGATCGGCTTGATTTACCCACCTGAGAAAGTGGCCGTATTCTGCATACATTGGGCTACAACAGCTGATGGTGGTGGGCAGACATCTCTCATGGAAAATAAAAAATGTGACGGCACTAATTGTATTAATTTCTTTTATTTTCATTTGCACCTTGGCATTCTATAAGCCTTTTGGTGACCTCAGTTGGGGATTGAATTTAGAAGTATATTAAGGTCCAGACTTTTTTAGTAGAAGATCTCTCCTTGGCTACTAGACAAATTTATCTGCTGACATCTCTACCGCCATGATCAGCACCATGGAGTCCTGTAATTGATTCAAATGCTAACAGCACAGAGTACCTTTTGGCACTGCAAAAGTGATGTAGCTGTAATAAACAACGGGGGGGAATTCAATAAATCTCTACAGACACTTTTCTAGCTATGGCCCCATAAAGGAGAAGTACAGCCAAAGCTTGTTTGGTGGTACTTCTATGGATCACAGGAGTGCAGTTCCTTTTGCACGCCTGTGACCCCGGTTTCAGCACACAGCAGGCTGATGTCCGCTGTCTGCTGAGGTCACGGAGCCGGTCCAGACTCAGGCAAGATCGGGACCATGGAGCCGGATCGGCACCCGGCTCAGCCTCTCATTGAGCCATTGAGAGCCTGAGCCGGCCACTCCATCCCCTCCACAGCCCAGCGCTGGTTGTACCTCTATGAACCACAGGAGTGCAGTTCGTTTTGCACGCCTGTGACCCCGGTTTCAGCACACAATGGGCTGATGTCCCTTGTCTGCTGAGGTCACAGAGCCGGTCCAGACTCGGGCAAGATCGGGACCATGGAGCCGGATCGGCACCCAGCTCAGCCTCTCAGGGAGCCACTGAGAGCCTGAGCCGGCCACTCCGTCCTTTCCACAGCCCAGCGCTGGTTGTACTTCTATGGACCACAGGAGTGCAGTTCCTTTTGCACGCCTGTGACCCCGGTTTCAGCACACAGCAGGCTGATGTCCGCTGTCTGCTGAGGTCACGGAGCCGGTCCAGACTCAGGCAAGATCGGAGCCATGGAGCCGAATCGGCACCCGGCTCAGCCTCTCATTGAGCCATTGAGAGCCTGAGCCGGCCACTCCATCCCCTCCACAGCCCAGCGCTGGTTGTACCTCTATGAACCACAGGAGTGCAGTTCGTTTTGCACGCCTGTGACCCCGGTTTCAGCACACATCGGGTTGATGTCCGCTGTCTGCTGAGGTCACAGAGCCAGTCCAGACTCGGACAAAACCGCGACAATAGAGCAGGATCGGCACCAGGCTCAGCCTCTCAGCATGCTGCTGACACCCTGAGCCAGCCGCTCTGCCCCCTCCACAGCCCAGCACTCCAGTGTATTGCCGGGACAAGGTCATCCAGCGCCCAGGGCAAAGCTGCCAAACTGCGCCCCCCCCCCTCCTCCCTATGGTGCGGTCTGTCTGACACCCCTAACGGCCCATGGAGCACCAGCCACCACTGATTAATACACATTTTCTACCTGCAAAAAGTTATACATTTATTTTATTTTAATTTTTTTTATAAAACTCATCCATTTAAAATTTTTAACAAGTAGGTGCCACTTTATACATCAGGGACCTTACCCAACAAAAAAAAAAAGAGTAAGGTCCAATTCCAGGACTGATCTGTATCTCTTCCAGGTGGGAGACCACGCTGGACTCACCTAGTCAGTTGGGGGTCTGTGAGTTGGTGACGGTGGGGGCATGTTGGGAGAATTTGCTCGTTTGCTGTGTACTCCGGCTCCATGCTGCCACAGCAATCTTTCTAGATTCCGGTGCCGCATATATAGCAGTCAGGCCTAGGGCAGCACTTTGCAGGGGGGCATCAAAAAAGCCCCCCTCCACCTTAGACTCTATTGGCCACTAGTTGCTAGAGCTGCCTCTCTCACCCCCCCTCTCTCTCTCTCGCTCTCACCTTCTCTCTCTCTCACCCCCTTTCTCTCTCATCCCCCTATCTCTCTCTCTCATCCCCCTCTCTCATTCCTCCTCTCTCTCTCATCCCCTCTCTCTCATCCCCCCTCTCTCTCTCTCTCTCTCTCACCTTCTCTCTCTCTCACCCCCTTTCTCTCTCATCCCCCTATCTCTCTCTCTCATCCCCCTCTCTCATTCCTCCTCTCTCTCTCATCCCCTCTCTCTCACCCCCCTCTCTCTCTCTCGCTCTCACCTTCTCTCTCTCTCACCCCCTTTCTCTCTCATCCCCCTATCTCTCTCTCTCTCATCCCCCTCTCTCATTCCTCCTCTCTCTCTCATCCCCTCTCTCTCATCCCCCCTCTCACCCCCCATCTCTCTCTCCCTCACATCCCCCTCTCTTTCTCTCTCTCATCCCCCTCTCTCTCTCTCATCACCTCTCTCTCACCCCCCCCCCCTTTCTCTCTCTCATCCCCCCTCTCTCTCTCTCTCTCTCTCTCATCCCCCTCTCTTTCTCACCTCCCTCTCACTCTCTCATCCCCCTCTCTCTCTCATCACCTCTCTCTCTCATCCCCCCTCTCTCTCTCTCATCCCCCTCTTTCTCACCTCCCTCTCACTCTCTCACCCCCCTCTCTCTCTCACCCCACATCTCTCTCTCATCTCCCTCTCTCTCTCACCCCCCTCTCTCTCTCATCCCTCTCTCTCTCTCTGTCTCTAATCTCCTATCTCATCTCCCCTCTCTCCCCCCCTCTCTCTCTCTCTCCCTTCCTCACCCACCCTCCTCTCTCTCATCCTTCCTCCCTCCCTCCCTCCCTCACCCACTCCCCTCTCTCTCTCTCCCACCCCCTCTCACCCCCCCCCCTTTCGTGAGATCTCAGGGGTTCATGCTGGGACTTGTAGTCCTTCAATTTTGGAGGGAGTCACATCCATTAAAAAGGAAGGAGTGGGGCAAATTTACATAGGAAGGGGGCATCCGATTTTAGTCTTGCCCAGGGCAGCACAAAACCAAAATACACCACTGGGTACATCCCCACCCATCATAGCATACAGCAGCAGCCCTGAGGAAGGGGGAGTCGGTTCCCCGGAACGTGTTGGTTTTATCATGCTTTGTCACTTCCAATAAAACGACTTTATATTCACCTCTATTTTATTTCTATTTGGATACCGGGCGCTCCTTTTACCTACCCTCACAAGTATAGGACTGATCTGTAGGGCACACATTGGTCCAGCTTGTATCAATGTAAGGTCTCATGCATGCAGACAAAAATTTGGACATGAAATGGTGAATGGGGACGCACCGGACCCCTTGCTGTGAGCCGCGCCGCACATAGTGTGAGCCCAGATTTAGTGTTCAAGCATCGTCCAGCATCAGGAGCTCCTGACTAATTCCATTTCTCTTGTAGTATCAGAGAGATTAAAAACTACCAATTTTCCACTGCCGGCTACTCGGCAATGACTGGCTAT